>NW_026511135.1:0-86432 GCF_027579735.1 Bombina bombina | reverse complement strand
GATTTTTGCTTGATCACAGACTATAACTTTCAACTTGTAATATGAGTGCAAGTTAGTGCATTCACGATATCCATTGAAACTTTAGGTTGCTTCGGTCAACGCACTTTACAATGGACTTGTGATATAAGTAGCAAATTAATGGTAGCGCTTTCTGAGATTTTGCGCACCACGTCCCACACTTTCATTAGCACGCCCACTTGTAATCTGGACTTGTATATGTTGATCTATGTTTTTCTAATAATACATGTGCATAAAAAGAAGGGAAGCTGCATGGGTTAAAGTGACTAATGGAAAATTAAGAGTCTTCCAAGATCAGCTCATAAAAAATAAGGCAGGAATTGGAGTTTGAGCTATACATTGTTTTGCTCCTGTTGCCAAGGCAATGGTTCAATAAAATGGTCAGTTTTTTTAAGGCTCATTCAGCTGTTTGAGTTCATTTCAGTTATGAAATATGTTAGGGATCTAAAGCAATCAAAACTTCTCTTGGTAATCTGCTGGTATCTAATCTCAAATATATCCTTGATTTATCTAGACACTTTTTGCAGGCGTTGGATACCGCACATATTACAAAAAGTCGACATTACAATATAGTGAGCGTGTTAACGTATTACCCCATAGACTTCAATGGCGTGCGAAAACAAAGTACGTCACTACATTATTAACTCCTAAAACGCCACATCCCAAAATCACAAAGTACCCCATTACACAATTAACCCCTAACCGCAACACACACCCACATTGAAAAGTATCCAGCTACACTATTAACCCCCAATCCTCCACACCGCAAACTACTCTGCTACACTATTAACAACCCCCATTATAAAGTACCCACTAACCTCCAAATAGCTAACCCCCTTACACTCCTAACCTAACATCCCCTAAGTAACCAAAAAAAAAATAACATTACATAAAAATAAAAAACCTAACATTACATATAAAATTTTGCAGAAAATAAAAAAATATTACAAGAAATAAAAAAACAGTTATGCCTATTCTAAATCTAAAGCCCCCCTTAAAAAAACCTATACTATCACTAAATGTTACTAAAGCAATAGCCGTTAGAAGGGCTTTTTTGTAGGGCATTGTACTGATTTGGATTTGGATTAGAAAATCAGCCAATAGGAATGTAAAGGTACCCCTATATAAGTGGGTACCTTGCATTCAAATTTCAGTGTGCTGCAGGAAACCGCATGAAGAGGTCCTCAGGGACAGAAGATGCGAAGGTGAGAAGAAAATAAGATAAGAAGACGTATCGAGTGGTGAAGACTTCCCCAGTGGAGCAGTGGCAGAAAGATGGGTGAAGATAGACCACCGTCACCAGGATAAAGATCGAAGATGGGTCACTACCGCCTCCATGAAGATGAATCCGTGCTGCTGCTAGGATGAAGATGGGTCCTGCCATGAAGAGGAGCCCTGCAATTGGCAAGCATTTAGGAGCCAGATTCAAATTTGGTGAGTACCATCTTTGGGGGTTTAGCTGTAGGGTTATTTTATTGTAGCATGGGGTTGAATTTTTTTTATTTAAAGAGCTCAGTTGCTTTAGGGCAATGCCCTACAAAAGGTCATTTTAAGGGTAATGCTAAAGTAACTTACAGTGTTAGTATAGTTTTAATTTTGGGGTGTGTTTTTTTTAAAGGTGGGCTTTAGTTTTAGAACAGGCATAATTGTGTGGGGGGGGGTTGGTAATGCTTGTTTTTTTTTTTGCAATGTTAGTTTTTATTTTTATGTATTAGTATTTTTTTTTTATAATGTTATATGAATAGGGGTTTAGTTTTTAATAGTGTAGCAGGGTAGTTAGCAATGGGGGGTAGCAATAGATTTAGGAGTGTGGCAGTTTAGGGGTCAATAGTGTAGCGGGGGTAGTTAGCAATGGGGTTGTGGCGGTTTATGGGTTAATAGTGTAGTAGGGTATGTTGCAATATGGTGGTGTAGTGGTTTAGGAGTTAATAATACAGTACAGTTCCTTCGGGCAAACTCTTTACACAAACTTTCAAGTTGAGTAAAAAGTTTGAGAATAAAATGCAATTGCAATTTGTTACATGTATTACAAGTGCACATTGCCGCTCAACAGCGGCAATAGAAAATATGGGGAACATAAATTTCTGCAAGTTTGCACAAACAAACTTGCGGTTATTTAAACACCACGCCACTTGTACTATGGATTTGAACGCAAAAAAACACTGCAATCTCGCAATCACGTTTGCGCTCCACGCTCTAATGATAGTGTGGCTATCAAAGACAAAATTAGGCTTTCATGATTCTGATACAGCATACAATTTTAAGTTTTCTTGTATTATAATGTATTTTCATTCACTGGTATTCTGTTCTGAAAAGCATAAGTAGGTTGGCTCAGGAGCAGCAATGTACAACTGGGAGCTAGCTGGTGACTGGTGGCTTTGCACATATGCTTCTTGTCATTGGCTCACCGGATGCGTTTAGATGTGTTCAGCTAGTAGTGCATTGCTGCCCTGTAATTAAACTTTAACTGTGTGTTTAAACCTGTTGCATGGGTTAAACAAATAGTTATATCTAAGCAATAGCACAATAATAAAATACACCAGCATTTTCTTTCTTTCTTTTCTTTTTGCATTTTACGTCACTTTTTATTTTCCTTTCCCAGGGCTTTTACTAGGTTCCAAAGTGTTCTGGAGCTAGAGTGTCAAACAAACGCCATTGGCCATTAAACAATATGTCAGTCTTTATCTCCTGTCTTGGTTGCTCCCCAAACTCTGCCTCTGTAATACAGAATGTAATCCCACATACAACAATGATTTATATGTCAGGCAATACCACATACAACAATGATTTATATGTCAGGTAATACCACATACAACAATGATTTATAAGGTCAGGTATACCACATACAAAAATGATTTATATGTCAGGTAATACCACATACAACAATGATTTATATGTCAGGTAACACCACATACAACAATGATTTATATGTCAGGTAATACCACATACAACAATGATTTATATGTCAGGTAATACCACATACAACAATGATTTATATGTCAGGCAATACCACATACAACAATGATTTATATGTCAGGTAATACCACATACAACAATGATTTATATGTCAGGCAATACCACATACAACAATGATTTATATGTCAGGCAATACCACATATAACAATGATTTATAAGTCAGGTAATACACATATAACAATGATTTATAAGTCAGGTATACCACACATAGACACCAGTGGAACATCCTGTAGTCATTCACAAGAACAGCTAGAACTAATGATTAGTGACTGAAAGATTGGCTGTATGTGAAAATTAAAAACAAAATTGCATGCACAATTTGTACAGTAGTAAAGTTTTTTTATATACTGGGGCTCTAATTAACAACTCTCAACGCGTCAGCCTATATTTAACTATGGGGTCAATTCCACTCTTCCAAAATTCTTTAAGGATAATGGAAAAATTGGATCAGCTGATATTTTTTTACCAAAATAATCACAGTCAAACACAGCCAAGCTTGATAACTCCATCAATATTTGATCTCCAGTTCCCCACAATGGCACCAATAACAACTAATAATGGCTGTAAATCGCCAAAAAACCAAATCAATAAAATAAAAAAATACAAATATTCAAACACAAAATGTTCTCCACTCTTTTACAAGTAACATGACATCAGTGAGTGCTTATTTATATTGTGGGTTAGGGGGGGTTAATGGAGTACATTTGTGTGTTTTTGCAATTGGATAGAATGTTGTTCTGTAAGTATCACTCCCACCAGATAATGTATTGTCATCATAAACCCATTGTAACAGAGTCTTCCTTAGGTTAAGTGGAACAAACAAAGTTTTAGGAGTTATACCAGATGGTTTAGTGCCAGTTTGAGCCTCCTGGAGTTGTCTAAATAAGGTAGTGGACAAGGCTGTGATGATCTGCTGTTTTTTGGATGATGGCATTAACAGTATCCTCTCTGTAAATTTGTCAGGAGAAAATTGCCTAGAAAGAGCACCTACATTTTTATTCTTGGAGCTAGGCAAGTAGGATAAGGTGAATCTGGAAAATAAAAGTGACCAACAGGCTTGCCTGGCATTAAGTTGTTTGGCAGTTTGTAAATAAATTAGATTTTTGTGATCAGTCAAAATAAGGAAAGGCATGGGAGTACCCTCAGTCTCCAGTTGGTTAAGGCTAATTTGATAGCTAGAAGCTCTCTGTTTGGTGAAATCATAATTCTTTTCGGCATTAGAATTTTTTTTTTTAGAAGAATGCTACAAGATGTATTTTCCAAGATTTAGGATTTCTCTGAGTAAGGATAGCCCCTGCAGCCACATCTAAAGCGTCTACCTCCATATGTATTAAAGGGAAGGATCTGGATGTTGAAGTTTTGGGGCAGTAATGAAAAGTTGTTTTAGTTTTTGGAAAGCTTTTGTGACTTCTTTGGGCCATTTTTTGCTGGAAGTAGATTTCATAGTGAGCCCCAATATATGCAGTAATGGAAAAATCAAACAAATGAAGTGCCTATAATAATTTGCAAAGCTCAAGAGAGCAGTAGGGCTGAGGCCTTTGCTGAATAGCGACCAACTTAGTGTGATCCATAGCAAATCCAGAGGATAAAACTATGTAACGCAGAAACAGAATTGAAGATTGGTGAAACAGGCATTTCTTCAGCTTGGCATAAAGGTGGTTTTCCCAGAGCCTTTGTGGTACATGGACATGTTTTTGGTTGTTAGGATAGAGCTTTGTAATATATATTAGTATGTCATCTAATAAATGATAACAAACTTGTTTAATTTAGTCCTGAAACACCTCATTTACGAAGCATTGGAATACAGCTGGAGTGTTACATAGTCCAAAGGGCATTACCTGGTATTCAAAATGGCATAGATGAGTGTTGAAGGCTGCAGGGATTCAGGAATGTCTCTGAACACCAGTTCGTCTTTGATGCACTCACAGAGCCCTCGCTGGACTGCAGCTTTCAGTGCACATTGGCATATTGGGGCTACCGATTGTGTTCCCTGCTATAATTCAAAGAGATAATGTTCTGCAGAGGATACGCTACCAGGTTTATCTAAAACTTCATGTAAGGCAGTGAGGAATGACTTCTGTAGTACTGAATATACCACATTACCACTAAATTATATACATGAATATATGACATTAAAATATGAAAAATATTTATTAAAAATATATATTTTTTAGAGAATGTTTTTAAGAGAAAAAAAAAAAAAGTAACTAATCCTAAAAATTCTTTGGAAGTCACTGAATACATTGTCAAAAGTCTGTAATGTACTTTACATTTTATTTAGATATCGTTCATGCTCTAAAGTGTATAGTCCATTTTTCTATGTAGGTAGTCAGTGCACTTGTAGTTTCAGTTAATATTGGTTAGTTAGTGTAATCTTACGTTTTGTAGATCACCAATTGGTTTATTCATGAAACGTGACCTTCTGATGTAGCCACGGATTCCACTTCTGCCTGTGCTGCTTTACTAAAACAACAAATATAAATCCTTGTAACAAATATTTAAACCAAACATCTCCCACTACTAGTCCAAACCTCCTTACACATGTGTCGGTACAATTAAATAAAATTAGCTAAAGTGCAAAAATAAACAAACACTTAATTACAGAAAATAATAAACAAATTACAAGATTTTTAAACTAATTACACCTAATCTAATCCCCCTAACAAAATAAAAAAGCCCCCCCCAAAATAAAAAAAGCCCTACCCTACACTAAATTACAAATAGACCTTAAAAGGGCTTTTTGCTGGCATTGCCCCAAAGTAATCAGCTCTTTTACCTGTAAAAAAAATTACAAATCCCCCCCAACATTAAAACCCACCACCCACACAACCAACCCTACATTATATTTATTAACCCCTAATCAGCCCCCCCTACACCGCCGCCACTATAATTAAATGAATTAACCCCTAAACCTAAGTCTAACCCTAACACCCCCCTAACTTAAATATTATTTAAATAAATCTAAATGAAATTACAATTAATAACTAAATAATTCCTATTTAAAACTAAATACGTACCTATAAAATAAACCCTAAGATAGCTACAATATAACTAATAGTTACATGCATCTAGTTTAGGGTTTATTTTTATTTTACAGGCAACTTTGTATTTATTTTTACTATGTACAATAGTTATTAAATAGTTATTAACTATTTAATAACTTCCTAGTTAAAATAAATACAAAGTACCTGTAAAATAAAACCTAACCTAAGTTACAATAACACCTAACACTACACTATAATTAAATTAAATTAATTAACTACAATTACCTACAATTAAATAAAATTAACTAAAGTACAAAAAATAAAAAACACTAAATTACAGAAAATAAAAAAAATTACAAGAATTTTAAACTAATTACACCTACTCTAATCCCCTAATAAAATAAAAAAGCCCCCCCAAAATAATAAAAAGCCCTACCCTATACTAAATTACAAATAACCCTTAAAAGGGCTTTTTGCGGGCATTGCCCCAAAATAATCAGCTATTTTACCTTTAAAAAAAGAAATACAACCCCCTCAAACATTAAAACTCACCACCCACACACCCAACCCTACTCTAAAACCCACCCAATCCCTCCTTAATAAAACCTAACACTAACCCCTTGAAGATCACCCTATCTTGAGCTGTCTTCACCCAACCGGGCCTAAGTCCTCAACAAAGCCGGGCAAAGTCTTCATCCAACTGGGCAGAAGAGGTCCTCCAGACGGGCAGAAGTCTTCATCCATGCGGCATCTTCTATCTTCATCCATCCGACAAGAAGCGGCTCCATCTTGAAGACATCCGACGCGGAGCATCCATCTAGACCGACGACTACCCGACGAATGAATGTTCCTTTAAATGACATCGTCCAAGATGGCGTCCCTTGAATTCCGAATTAAGGGTAGAAAAAATCCTATTGGCTGATGCAATCAGCCAATAGAATTGAGCTTGCATTCTATTGGCTGATTGGAACAGCCAATTGAATGCAAGCTCAATCCTATTGGCTGATTGGATCAGCCAATAGGAGTTGAGACTTCATTCTATTGGCTGATTTGCATCAGCCAATAGGATTTTTCCTACCTTATTTCCGAATGGCTGATAGAATTCGATCAGCCAATGGGAATTCAAGGGATGCCATCTTGGATGACGTCATTAAAGGCACTAGCCATCGGTCGGGTAGTCGTCGGTCTGGATGGATGCTCCGTGTCGGATGTCTTCAAGATGGAGCCGCTCCTCGTCGGATGGATGAAGATAGAAGATGCCGCATGGATGAAGACTTCTGCCCGTCTGGAGGACCTCTTCTGCCCAGTTGGATGAAGACTTCGCCCGGCTTCGTTGAGGACTTAGGCCCGGTTGGGTGAAGACGTCTCAAGGTAGGGTGATCTTCAAGGGGGTAGTGTTAGGTTTTATTAAGGGGGGATTGGGTGGGTTTTAGAGTAGGGTTGGGTGTGTGGGTGGTGAGTTTTAATGTTGAGGGGGTTGTAATTTCTTTTTTAAAGGTAAAATAGCTGATTATTTTGGGGCAATGCCCCGCAAAAAGCCCTTTTAAGGGTTATTTGTAATTTAGTATAGGGTAGGGCTTTTTATTATTTTGGGGGGCTTTTTTATTTTATTAGGGGGATTAGAGTAGGTGTAATTAGTTTAAAATTCTTGTAATTATTTTTTATTTTCTGTAATTTAGTGGTTTTTATTTTTTGTACTTTAGTTAATTTTATTTAATTGTAGGTAAATGTAGTTAATTAAATTTTATTTAATTATAGTGTAGTGTTAGGTGTTATTGTAACTTAGGTTAGGTTTTTATTTTACAGGTACTTTTGTATTTATTTTAACTAGGAAGTTATTAAATAGTTTAATAACTATTTAATAAACTATTGTACCTAGTAAAAATAAATACAAAGTTGCCTGTAAAATAAAAATAAACCCTAAACTAGATGCAATGTAACTATTAGTTATATTGTAGCTATCTTAGGGTTTATTTTATAGGTAAGTATTTAGATTTAAATAGGAATTATTTAGTTATTAATTGTAATTTCAATTTAGATTTATTTAAATAAATATTTAAGTTAGGGGGGGTGTTAGGGTTAGACTTAGGTTTAGGGGTTAATTCATTTAATATAGTGGCGGCGGTGGGTAGGGGGGGGCTGATTAGGGGTTAATAAATATAATGTAGGGTTGGTTGTGGTGGGTGGTGGGTTTTAAAGTTGGGGGGGATTTGTAATTTTTTTTTACAGGTAAAAGAGCTGATTAACTTTGGGGCAATGCCCAGCAAAAGCCCTTTAAGGTCTATTTGTAATTTAGTGTAGGGTAGGGCTTTTTTTATTTTGGGGGGGCTTTTTTATTTTGTTAGGGGGATTAGATTAGGTGTAATTAGTTTAAAAATCTTGTAATTTGTTTATTATTTTCTGTAATTAAGTGTTTGTATTATTTTGCACATTAGCTAATTTTATTTAATTGTACCGACACATGTGTAAGGAGGTTTGGACTAGTAGTGGGAGATGTTTGGTTTAATATTTGTTACAAAGGATTTATATTGTTGTTTTAGTAAAGCAGCACAGGCAGAAGAGGAATCCGTGGCTACATCAGAAGGTCACGGTTTCATGAATAACCAAGTGGTGATCTACAAAACGTAAGATTACACTTAACTAACCAATATTAACTGAAACTACAAGTGCACTGACTACCTACATAGAAAAATTGGACTATACACTTTAGAGCATGAACGATATCTAAATAAAATGTAAAGGTACATTACAGACTTTTGACAATGTATTCAGTGACTTCCAAAGATTTTTTAGGATTAGTTACTTTTTTTTTTTTTTCTCTTAAAAACATTCTCTAAAAAATATATATTTTTTAATAAATATTTTTCATATTTTAATGTCATATATTCATGTATATAATTTAGTGGTAATGTGGTATATTCAGTACTACAGAAGTCATTCTCACTGCCTTACATGAAGTTTTAGATAAACCTGGTAGCGTATCCTCTGCAGAACATTATCTCTTTGAAATATAGCAGGGAAACACAATCGGTAGCCCAATATGCCAAGGTGCACTGAAAGCATGCGAGTCCAGCGAGGGCTCTGTGAGTGCATCAAAGACGAACTGGTGTTCAGAGACATTCCTGAATCCTGCAGTCCTCAACACTCATCTATTGCCATTTTTGAATACCAGGTAAAGCCCTTTGGACTATGGTAATACTCAGCTGTATTCCAATGCTTCGTAAATGAGGGTGTTTCAGGGACTAAATTAAACAAGTTTGTTATCATTTATTAGATGACATACAAATATATATTACAAAGCTCTTTCCTAACAACCAAAAACATGTCCATGTACCACAAAGGCTCTGGGAAAACCACCTTTTATGCCAAGCTGAAGAAATGCCTGTTTCACCAATCTTCAATTCTGTTTCTGCGTTACATAGTTTTATCCTCTGGATTTGCTATGGATCACACTAAGTTGGTCGCTATTCAGCAAAGGGCCTCAGCCTACTGCTCTCTTGAGCTTTGCAAATTATTATAGGCACTTCATTTGTTTGATTTTTCCATTACTGCATATATTGTGGGGCTCACTATGAAATCTACTTCCAGCAAAAAATGGCCCAAAGAAGTGTCACAAAAGCTTTCCAAAAACTAAAACAACTTTTCATTACTGCCCCAAAACGTCAACATCCTCAGATCCTTCCCTTTAATACATATGGAGGTAGACGCTTTAGATGTGGCTGCAGGGGCTTATCCTTACTCAGAGAAATCCTAAATCTTGGGAAAATACATCTTGTAGCATTCTTCTAAAAAAAAAAATTCTAATGCCGAAAAGAATATGATTTCACAAACAGAGAGCTTCTAGCTATCAAATAGCCTTAATCCAACTGGAGACTTGAGGGTACTCCCATGCCTTTCCTTATTTTGACTGATCACAAAAATCTAATTTATTTACAAACCTGCCAAAACAACTAATGCCAGGCAAGCCTGTTGGTCACTTTTTATTTTCCAGATTCACCTTATCCTACTTGCCTAGCTCCAAAGAATAAAAATGTAGGTGCTCTTACTAGGCAATTTTCTCCTGACAAATTTACAGATAGGATACTGTTAATGCCATCATCAAAAAACAGCAGATCATCACAGCCTTGTCCACTACCTTATTTAGACAACTCCAGGAGGCCTCAAACTGGCACTAGAACCATCTGGTATAACTCCTAAAACTTTGTTTGTTCCACTTAACCTAAGGAAGACTCTGTTACAATGGGTTTTATGATGACAATACATTATCTGGTGGGAGGTGATACTTACAGAACAACATTCCTATCCAATTGCAAAAACACACAAATGTACTCCATTAACCCCCCTAACCCACATATAAATAAGCACTCACTGATGTCATGTTACTTGTAAAAGAGTGGAGAACATTTTTGTGTTTGAATATTTGTATTTTTTATTTATTGATTTGGTTTTTGGCGATTTACAGCCATTATTAGTTGTTATTGGTGCCATTGTGGGGAACTGGAGATCAAATATTGATGGAGTTATCAAGCTTGGCTGTGTTTGACTGTGATTATTTTGGTAAAAAAAAATATCAGCTGATCCAATTTTTCCATTATTCTTAAAGAATTTTGGAAGAGTGGAATTGACCCATAGTTAAATATAGGCTGACGCGTTGAGAGTTGTTAATTAGAGCCCCAGTATATAAAAAAACTTACTACTGTACAAATTGTGCATGCAATTTTGTTTTTAATTTTCACATACAGCCAATCTTTTCAGTCACTAATCATTAGTTCTAGCTGTTCTTGTGAATGACTACAGGATGTTCCACTGGTCTATGTGTGTATTACCTGACTTATAAATCATTGTTATATGTGGTATTACCTGACTTATAAATCATTGTTATATGTGGTATTGCCTGACATATAAATCATTGTTGTATGTGGTATTGCCTGACATATAAATCATTGTTGTATGTGGTATTACCTGACATATAAATCATTGTTGTATGTGGTATTGCCTGACATTAAATCATTGTTGTATGTGGTATTACCTGACATATAAATCATTGTTGTATGTGGTATTAACCTGACATATAAATCATTGTTTTATGTGGTGTTACCTACATATAAATCATTGTTGTATGTGGTATTACCTGACATATAAATCATTTTTTGTATGTGGTATTAACCTGACTTATAATCATTGTTGTATGTGGTATTACCTGACATATAAATCATTGTTGTATGTTGGTATTTGCTGACATATAAATCATTGTATGTATGTGGGATTACATTCTGTATTACAGAGGCAGAGTTTTGGGAGCAACCAAGACAGGAGATAAAGACTGACATATTGTTTA
The DNA here is from genome assembly GCF_027579735.1 of Bombina bombina. Taxonomy (NCBI): domain Eukaryota; kingdom Metazoa; phylum Chordata; class Amphibia; order Anura; family Bombinatoridae; genus Bombina; species Bombina bombina. The sequence goes on along the minus strand of NW_026511135.1, from coordinate 75,116 downwards.
ATTGGCCAAAGGCGTTTGTTTTGACACTCTAGCTCCAGAACACTTTGGAACCTAGTAAAAGCCCTGGAAAGGAAAATAAAAAGTGACGTAAAATGCAAAAAGAAAAGAAAAGAAAGAAATGCTGGTGGTATTTTATTATTGTGCTATTGCTTAGGATATAACTATTTGTTTAACCCATGCAACGGTTTTATAACACACAGTTAAAGTTTAATTTACAGTGGCAGCAAAGCACTACTAGCTGAACACATCTAAACGCATCCGGTGAGCCAATGACAAGAAGCATATGTGCAAAAGCCACCAGTCACCAGCTAGCTCCCAGTTGTACATTGCTGCTCCTGAGCCAACCTACTTATGCTTTTCAGCACAGAAATACCAGTGAATGAAATACATTATAATACAAGAAAACTTAAAATTGGATGCTGTATCAGAATCATGAAAGCCTAATTTTGTCTTTGATAGCCACACTATCATTAGAGCGTGAGGCGCAACGTGATTGCGAGATTGCATTGTTTTTTGCGTTCAAATCCATAGTACAAGTGGCGTGGTGTTTAATATAACCGCAAGTTTGTTTGTGCAAACTTGCAGAAATTTATGTTCCCCATATTTTCAATTGCCGCTGTTGAGCGGCAATGTGCACTTGTAATACATGTAACAAATGCAATGGCATTTTTATCTCAAACTTTTTACTCAACTTGAAAGTTTGTGTAAAGAGTTTGCCCGACAGGAACTGTACTGTATTATTAACTCCTAAACCACTACACCACCATATTGCAACATACCCTACTACACTATTAACCCATAAACCGCCACAACCCCATTGCTAACTACCCCGCTACACTATTGACCCCTAAACTGCCACACTCCTAAATCTATTGCTACCCCCCAATTGCTAACTACCCTGCTACACTATTAAAAACTAAACCCCTATTCATATAACATTATAAAAAAAAAATACTAATAGATAAAAATAAAAACTAACATTGCAAAAAAAAAAACAAGCATTACCAACCCCCCCCACACAATTATGCCTGTTCTAAAACTAAAGCCCACCTTTAAAAAAAACACACCCCAAAATTAAAACTATACTAACACTGTAAGTTACTTTAGCAATACCCTTAAAATGACCTTTTGTAGGGGCATTGCCCTAAAGCAACTGAGCTCTTTAAATAAAAAAATTCAACCCCATGCTACAATAAAATAACCCTACAGGCTAAACCCCAAAGATGGTACTCACCAAATTTGAATCTGGCTCCTAAATGCTCGCCAATTGCAGGCTCCTCTTCATGGCAGGACCCATCTTCATCCTAGCAGCAGCACGGATTCATCTTCATGGAGGCGGTAGTGACCCATCTTCGATCTTTATCCTGGTGACGGTGGTTCTATCTTCACCCATCTTCTGCCACTGCTCCACTGGGAAGTCTTCACCACTCGATACGTCTTCTTATCTTATTTTCTTCTCACCTTCGCATCTTCTGTCCCTGAGGACCTCTTCATGCGGTTTCCTGCAGCACACTGAAATTTGAATGCAAGGTACCCACTTATATAGGGGTACCTTTACATTCCTATTGGCTGATTTTCTATCCAAATCCAAATCAGTACAATGCCCTACAAAAAGCCCTTCTAAGGGCTATTGCTTTAGTAACATTTAGTGATAGTATAGTTTTTTTTTTAAGGGGGCTTTAGATTTAGAATAGGCATAACTGTTTTTTTTATTTCTTGTAATATTTATTTTATTTCTGCAAAATTTTTAATATGTAATGTTAGGTTTTTTATTTTATGTATGTTAATTTTTTTTTTGGTTACTTAGGGGATGTTAGGTTAGGAGTGAAAGGGGTTAGCTATTAGGAGGTTAGTGGGTACTTTATAATGGGGGTTGTTAATAGTGTACAGAGTAGTTTGCGGTGTGGAGGATTGGGGGTTAATAGTGTAGCTGGATACTTTTCAATGTGGGTGTGTTGCGGTTAGGGGTTTAATTATGTAATGGGGTGGTACTTTGTGATGTTGGGATGTGGCGTTTTAGGAGTTAATAATGTAGTGACGTACTTTGTTTTCGCACGCCAATTGAAGTCTATGGGGTTAATACGTTAACACGCTCACTATATTGTAATGTCGACTTTTTGTAATTATGTGCGGTATCCAACGCCTGCAAAAAGTGTCTAGATAAAATCAAGGATATATTTGAGATTAGATACCAGCAGATTACCAAGAGAAGTTTTGATTGCTTTAGATCCCTAACATATTTAATAACTGAAATGAACTCAAACAGCTGAATGAGCCTTAAAAAAACTGACCATTTTATTGAACCATTGCCTTGGCAACAGGAGCAAAACAATGTATACGCTCAAACTCCAATTCCTGCCTTATTTTTTATGAGCTGATCTTGGAATGACTCTTAATTTTCCATTAGTCACTTTAACCCATGCAGCTTCCCTTCTTTTATGCACATGTATTATTAGAAAAACATAGATCAACATATACAAGTCCAGATTACAAGTGGCGTGCTAATGAAAGTGTGGGACGCGGTGGCGCAAAATCTCAGAAAGCGCTACCATTAATTTGCTACTTATATCACAAGTCCATTGTAAAGTGCGTTGACCGAAGCAACCTAAAGTTTCAATGGATATCGTGAATGCACTAACTTGCACTCTTATTACAAGTTGAAAGTTATAGTCCTGTGATCAAGCAAAATCCGCAACTGCGCTAAAATATTACGCAGTGACTTAAGACCTGAAGTAAAGTGTATTTTATTGTGTTTTGAATAGAGATACTTGAAATTCCTATATCTTTACTTAGAATTTTTTTTTAAATAGATATTTATTTACTATATATATGTATGTATATACAATATATATATCTATTATATATTTTGCAAAAAATATTTATGTATATATAGAAATATATATTTAAAGGGCCATGATGTTTAAACACTTGATAGTGCTGCAGTATAGTTGTAAAAAGCTGACTAGAAAATATCACCTGAACATCTCTATGTAAAAAGAAATATATTTTAACCTCAAAATGTCTAAGTATTCACTCCCCATTGTAAAGAACTTTAAGCAGCAAATCAGTATGTCTGTCCCGGGACAGGCAAGGGAGCGAGCTTCATGCACACTCATCTTATTTCCCTATTCAATTTAAAGGGGCAGTAAACTTACAATCTAATATTATATAATTCTGCACATAAACCGCTGCACTCCCACCTCGTAAAGACACCTACCTACATTTTTTAACACCTAATCTGCCGCCCCCAACTTCGCAGCCACTATACTAAATTTATTAACCCCTAACCTAAGTCCTAACCCTAACACCCCCCCTAACTTAAATATAATTTAAATAAAACGAAATAAAAGTACTATTATTACCTAAATTATTCCTATTTAAAACTAAATACTTACCTGTAAAATAAACCCTAAGGCCTAGATTTGGGAGTTTGGCGTTAGACCGTGAAAACCAGGGTTAGAGGCTCCTAACGCTGGTTTTAGGCTACCTCCGGTATTTGGAGTCACTCAAAATAGGGGTCTAAACGCTCACTTTTCAGCCGCGACTTTTCCATACCGCAGATCCCCTTACGTAAATTGGCGGATCCTATCTTTTCAATGGGATTTTTCTAACTCCGGTATTTAGAGTCGTGTCTGAAGTGAGCGTTAGAACTCTAACGACAAAACTCCAGCCCGCAGGAAAAAAATCAGTAGTTAAAGAGCTTCTGGGCTAACGCCGGTTTATAAAGGCTCTTAACTACTGTACTCTAAAGTACACTAACACCCATAAACTACCTATGTACCCCTAAACCGTGGTCCCCCCACATCGCCAGACACTCGATTACATTTTTTTAACCCCTAATCTGCCGACCGCCACCTACGTTATACTTATGTACCCCTAATCTGCTGCCTCCTAACACCGCCGACCCCCTATATTATATTTATTAACCCCTAACCTGCCCCCCACAACGTCGCAGCCAGCTACCTACAATAATTAACCCCTAATCTGCCGACCGCAAAGCGCCGCACCTACGTTATACTTATGTACCCCTAATCTGCTGCCCCTAACACCGCCGACCCCTATATTATATTTATTAACCCCTATCTGCCCCCCTCAACGTCGCCTCCCCCTGCCTCCACTGATTAACCCCTAATCTGCCGAGCGGACCGCACCGCTATTATTATAAAGTTATTAACCCCTAATCCGCCTCACTAACCCTATAATAAATTAGTATTAACCCCTAATCTGCCCTCCCTAACATCGGCCGACACCTAACTTCAAACATTAACCCCTAATCTGCCGACTGGAGCTCACCGCTATTCTAATAAATGTATTAACCCCTAAAGCTAAGTCTAACCCTAACACTAACACCCCCCTAAGTTAAATATAATTGAAATCTAACGAAATTAATTAACTCTTATTAAATAAATTATTCCTATTTAAAGCTAATATACTTACCTGTAAAATAAATCCTAATATAGCTACAATATAAATTATAATTATACTATAGCTATTTTAGGATTAATATTTATTTTACAGGTAACTTTGTATTTATTTTAACCAGGTACAATAGCTATTAAATAGTTAAGAACTATTTAATAGCTAAAATAGTTAAATATAATTACAAAATTACCTGTAAAATAAATCCTAACCTAAGTTACAATTAAACCTAACACTACACTATCAATAAATTAATTAAATAAACTACCTACAATTACCTACAATTAACCTAACACTACACTATCAATAAATTAATTAAATACAATTCCTACAAATAAATACAATTAAATAAACTAGCTAAAGTACAAAAAATAAAAAAGAACTGTTACAAAAAATAAAAAATATTTACAAACATAAGAAAATTATTTACAACAATTTTAAAACTAATTACACCTACTCTAAGCCCCCTAATAAAATAAACAAAGCCCCCCAAAATAAAAAAAATGCCCTACCCTATTCTAAATTACTAAAGTTCAAAGCTCTTTACCTTACCAGCCCTGAATCAGGGCCCTTTGCGGGGCATGCCCCAAGAAGTTCAGCTCTTTTGCCTGTAAAAAAAAAACATACAATACCCAAGCCCCCCAACATTACAACCCACCACCCACATACCCCTAATCTAACCCCAAACCCCCCTTAAATAAACCTAACCACTAAGCCCCTGAAGATCTTCCTACCTTGTCTTCACCTCACCCGGGTTCACCGATCTGTCCAGAAGAGCTCCTCCGATCTCCTGATCCAAGCCCAAGCGGGGGGCTGAAAGAGGGTCCCATGATCCGGCTGAAGTCTTTCATCCAAGCGGGGCAGAAGAGGTCTTCCATCCGATTGAAGTCTTCATCCAAGCGGGATCTTCTATGGTCATCCAGCCGGAGCGTAGCGGCAGGATCCTGAAGACCTCCGACACGGAACATCCATCCTGGCCGACGACTGAACGACGAATGACGGTTCCTTTAAATGACGTCATCCAAGATGGCGTCCCTCGAATTTCCGATTGGCTGATAGGATTCTAATCAGCCAATCGGAATTAAGGTAGGAATATTCTGATTGGATTCAGCCAATCAGATTGAACTTGATTCTGATTGCTGGATTCCATCAGCCAATCAGAATATTCTTACCCTTAATTCCTGATTGGCTGATAGAATCCTATCAGCCAATCGGAATTCGAGGGGACGCATCTTGGATGACGTCATTTAAAGGAACCGTCATTCGTCGTTCAGTCGTCGGCCAGGATGGATGTTCCGCGTCGGAGGTCTTCAGGATCCTGCCGCTCCGCTCCGGATGGATGACCATAGAAGATCCCGCTTGGATGAAGACTTCAATCGGATGGAAGACCTCTTCTGCCCCGCTTGGATGAAGACTTCCAGCCGGATCATGGACTCTTCAGCCCCCCGCTTGGACTTGGATCAGGACATCGAGGAGCTTTTCTGGACAGATCGGTGAACCCGTGGTGAGGTGAAGACAAGTAGGAAGATCTTCAGGGGCTTAGTGTTAGGTTTATTTAAGGGGGGTTTGGGTTAGATTACGGGTATGATGGGTGGTGGGTTGTAATGTTGGGGGGCATGGGTAATTGTATGTTTTTTTTTACAGGCAAAAGAGCTGTAACTCTTGGGGCATGCCCCGCAAAGGGCCCTGTTCAGGGGCTGGGTAAGGTAAAAGAGCTTTGAACTTTAGTAATTTAGAATAGGGTAGGGGCATTTTTTTATTTTGGGGGGCTTTGTTATTTTATTAGGGGGCTTAGAGGTATGGTGTAATTAGTTTAAAATTAGTTGTAATATTTTTCTTATGTTTGTAAATATTTTTTTATTTTTTGTAACTTAGTTCTTTTTTATTTTTTGTACTTTAGCAAGTTTATTTAATTGTATTTATTTGTAGGAATTGTATTTAATTAATTTATTGATAGTGTAGTGTTAGGTTAATTGTAGGTAATTTAGGTAGTTTATTTAATTAATTTATTGATAGTGTAGTGTTAGGTTTAATTGTAACTTAGGTTAGGATTATTTTTACAGGTAATTTTGTAATTATTTTAACTATTTAGCTATTAAATAGTTCTTAACTATTTAATAGCTATTTGTACCTGGTTAAAATAAATACAAAGTTACCTGTAAAATAAATATTAATCCTAAAATAGCTATAATATAATTATAATTTATATTGTAGCTATATTAGGATTTATTTTACAGGTAAGTATTTAGCTTTAAATAGGAATAATTTATTTAATAAGAGTTAATTAATTTCGTTAGATTTAAATTATATTTAACTTAGGGGGGTGTTAGTGTTAGGGTTAGACTTAGCTTTAGGGGTTAATACATTTATTAGAATAGCGGTGGAGCTCCAGTCGGCAGATTAGGGGGTTAATGTTTGAAGTTAGGTGTCGGCGATGTTTAGGGAGTGCAGATTAGGGGTTAATACTATTTATTATAGGGTTAGTGAGGCGGGTTAGGGGTTAATAACTTTATAATAATAGCGGTGCGGTCGCGGTCAGCAGATTAGGGGTTAATAAGTGTAGGCAGGTGGAGGCGACGTTGTGGGGGGCAGATTAGGGGTTAATAAATATAATATAGGGGTCGGCGATGTTAGGGCAGCAGATTAGGGGTACATAGGGATAATGTAAGTAGCGGCGGTTTACGGAGCGGCAGATTAGGGGGTTAATAATAATATGCAGGGGTCAGCAATAGCGGGGGGCGGCAGAATAGGGGTTATAAGTGGTAAGGTTAGGGGTGTTTAGACTCGGGGTACATGTTAGAGTGTTAGGTGCAAGACGTAGGGAAGTGTTTCCGCATAGCAAACAAATGGGGCTGCGTTAGGAGCTGAACGCGGCTTTTTTTGCAGGTGTTAGGTTTTTTTTCAGCTCAAACAGCTCCATTGTTTCCTATGGGGGAATCGTGCACGAGCACGTTTTTGAGGCTGGCCGCTTGCGTAAGCAACTCTGGTATCGAGAGTTGAAGCTGCGTTAAATATGCTCTACGCTCCTTTTTTGGAGCCTAACTCAGCCTTTATGTGGACTCTCAATACCAGAGTTATTTTTATGGTGCGGCCAGACAAAAGCCGGCGTTAGCTACGCGACAAAACTCCAAATCTAGGCCTAAGCTAGCTACAATATAGCTTGTAGCTATCTTAGGGTTTATTTTTATTTACAGGCAAGTTTGTATTTATTTTAACTAGGTAGAATAGTTATTAAATAGTTATTAACTATTTAATAACTACCTAGCTAAAATAAGTACAAATTTACCTGTAAAATATAAACTCTACCCTAAGTTACAATTACACCTAACACTACACTATAAACTAACTACAAATTAAATACAATTAAATTAAATAAACTAAATTATGAAAAAAAACCTCTAATTACAGAAAATAAAAAAATAATTACAAATTTTTAAACTAATTACACCTAATCAAATCCCCCTAATAAAATAAAAAAGCCCCCCAAAATAAAAAAAATTCCCTACCCTATACTAAATTACAAATAGCCCCTTAAAATAGGGCCTTTGTGCGGGGCATTGACCCAAAGTAATCAGCTCTTTTACCTGTAAAAAAAAATACAATACCCCACAACATTAAAACCCCACCACCCACACACCCAACCCTACTCTAAAACCCACCCAATCCCCCCTTAATAAACCTAACACTAGCCCCTTGAAGATCACCCTACCTTGAGACATCTTCACCCAGCCGGGCACAAGTGGTCCTCCAGAGGGGCAGAAGTCTTCATCCGATCCGGGCAGAAGAGGACCCTCCAGACGGCCAGAAGTCTTCATCCAGACGGCATCTTCTATCTTCATCCATCCGGAGCGGGTCCATCTTGAAGCCAGCCGATGTGGAGCATCCATCCAGACCGACGACTACCCGATGAATGACGGTTCCTTTAAATGACGTCATCCAAGATGGCGTCCCTTGAATTTCCGATTGGCTGATAGGATTCTATCAGCCAATCGGAATTAAGGTAGGAAAAATTATATTGGCTGATGCAATCAGCCAATAGAATTGAAGTTCAATCCTATTGGCTGATCCAATCAGACAATAGGATTGAGATTGCCATTCTATTGGCTGTTCCAATTAGCCTATAGAATGTGAGCTCAATTCTATTGGCTGATTGCATCAGCCAATAGGATTTTTCCTACCTTAATTCCGATTGGCTGATAGAATCCTATCAGCCAATCGGATTCAAGGGACGCCATCTTGGATGACATCATTTAAAGGAACCGTAATTCGTCGGGTAATCGTCGGCCTGGATGGATGCTCCGCGTCGGCCCGGGCTTCAAGATGGACCCGCTCCGCTCCGGATGGATGACACTAGAACATGCCGTCTGGATGAAGACTTCTGGCCATCTGGAGGTCCTCTTCTGCCTGGATCGGATGAAGACTTCTGCCCCTCTGGAGGATCACTTGTGCCCGGCTGGGTGAAGACGTCTCAAGGTAGGGTGATCTTCAAGGGGTTAGTGTTAGGGTTTATTAAGTGGGGATTGGGTGGGTTTTAGAGTAGGGTTGGGTGTGTGGGTGGTGGGTTTTAATGTTGGGGGGGTATTGTTTTTTTTTCTTTACAGGTAAAAGAGCTGATTACTTTGGGTCAATGCCCTGCAAAAGGCCCTTGTAATTTAGTATAGGGTAGGGATTTTTTTATTTTGGGGGGGCTTTTTTATTTATTAGGGGGATTAGATTAGGTGTAATTAGTTTAAAATTCTTGTAATTATTTTTTCATTTTCTGTAATTTAGTGGGGGGGTTTCGTACTTTAGTTTATTTAATTTAATTGTAATTAATTGTAGTTAGTTTAGGTAATTCATTTAATTATATTGTAGGTTAGGGTTTATTTTACAGGTAAATTTGTATTTATTTTAGCTAGGTAGTTATTAAATAGTTAATAACTATTTATAACCTATTGTACTAGTTAAAAAAGAAAATACAAAGTTGCCTGTAAAATATAAAATAAACCTGAGATAGCTACAATGTAACTATTAGTTATATTGTAGCTAGTTTAGGGTTTATTTTATAGGTAAGTAGTTTTAAATAGGAATAATTTAGTGAATACAGTTAAATTTATTTAGATTTATTTAAATTATATTTAAGTTAGGGGGGTTACGGTTAGGGTTAGACTTAGGTTTAGGGTTAATACTTTATTATAGTGGCGGCGACGTTAGCGGCGGCAGATTAGGGGTTAATAAATTTTAATATAGTTGCAGCGATGTTGGGGGTGGCAGATTAGGGGTTTAATAACTATAATTGTAGGTGTCGGCGATGTTGGGGGGCAGCAGATTAGGGGTTCATAAGTATAATGTAGTTGGCGGCGGGGTGGTCCGGAGCGGCAGATTAGGGGTTAATAATATAAGCAGATGTCGGCGATGTCGGGGGCAGCAGATTAGGGGTTAATAAGTATAAGAATATGGGGTGTTTAGACTCGGGGTTCATGTTAGGGTGTCAGGTGCAGACATAAAATGTATTTCCCCATAGGAAACAATGGGGCAGCGGTAGGAGCTGAACGCTGCTTTTTTCCAGGTGTTAGGTTTTTTTTCAGCCGAATATACCCCATTGTTTCCTATGGGGAAATTGTGCACAAGCACGTTTAGCCAGCTCACCGCTACCGTAAGCAGCGCTGGTATTGAGGTGAGATGTGGAGCTAAATTTTGCTCTCCGCTCACTTTTTAGAGGCTAACGCCGGGTTGAAAAAAACCTGTAATACCAGCATTGTTTGTAGGTGAGCGAGTGAGCTGGAACTGGAGCGTTAGCAATGCACAGCTTTACTGACAAAACTCGTAATCTAGCCGTTGGTTTCCTCCTTTGCGATGCTTTGGCCAAGCCTTTACTGCAGCTGTCTTCAGTTGCTGTTTGTTTGTGGTTCTTTCTGGCTTACGTTTTGTCTTCAGCAAATGAAATGCATGCTTGATTGGGTTGAGATCAGGTGATTGACTCGGCCATATGCAGAATATTCCACTCCTTTGCCTTAAAAAAACTCCTGGGTTGCTTTCACAGTTTTGGGTCATTGTCATCTGTAAAGTGAACGTGCCATCCAGTCGGACCTTTACTGAATTTGACTGAATCCGAGCAGACAATATATCCCTATACACTTCAGAATTCATCCAGCTGCTTCTGTCTTCTGTCACATCATCAATAAACACTAGTGACCCAGTGCCATAGGGAGCCATGCATGCCCATGCCGTCACACTGCCCTCCATCATGTTTTACAGATAATGTGGTATGCTTTGGATCATGAGCCGTTTCCAAGCCTTCTCCCTACTTTTTTCTTCTCATCATTCTAGTACAGATTGATTTTAGTTTGATCTGTCAAAAGAATTCTGTTCCAGAACTGGCTGGCTTTTTAAGAAAGTTTTTAAGAGGCTTATGAAAGGTTTGCACCTTGTGGTGAACGCTCTATATTTTGCTCTGTGTGACATCTTCTCTTTATGGTAGATTTGGATAATGATATGAATACCTCCTGGAGAGTGTTCTTCACTTGGCTGGATGTTGTGAAGGGGTGTTTCTTTACCATAGGAAAAGCTCCTACAATCGTTCACCACTGTGGATGTCCAGGTCTTTTTCTGTTACAGAGCTTCACCAGTGCAGAATGTACCAAACTGTTGATTTGGGCCAAGCCTAACGTTCCTGCTATGTCTCTGATGGATTCCTTTTTTTTATTGCAGCCTAAGGATGTCTGTTTAACTTACATTTACCTAGATTACGAGTTTTGCGCTAAACAGGGTGCAAAACTAACGACAAAAAAAGTTACATTATTTCACTCTCCATAGCGCTGGCCATTACGAGTTACAGAAAAGCCTCCTTGTGCGTGCGATATGGTGGTGTTAAGCTCCATACCACACCAAAATCCAAGGGCTGATTTGAAGTGCTTGTGCATGCTTTCCCGCATGACATCAATTGGGAGAGAGCGTTAGCTTTTTTTTCTAACACCTGAAGTGTGGAATGAAAAATCTCTGTAACGCAGCCCCTTGATGTCATTGGGGGAAAAAAAAGTTACATTTAAACCTAACACCCTAATATAAACCTCAAGTCTAAACACCCCAATCCCACCGCCCCCGACATCGCCGACACCTAAATAAAATTATTCACCCCCTAATCCATCGTCCCCTGACATCGCCGACACTAATAAAAGTTATTAACCCCTATTCTGCTGCTCCCCGACATCTTTGACACTATAATAAAGTTTTTAACCCCTATTTCCGCCGCTCCCCAATATCGCCAAATACTATAAAAGCTATTAACCCCTAATATGCCGCTCCCCGACATCGTCGCCACTATAATAAAGTTATTAACCCCTAAACATCCCGGCCTCCCACATCGCCGCCACTAAATAAACCTATTAACTCCTAAACCCTCCGGCCTCCCATATCGCAAAACACTAAATTAAACTATTGAGCTCTAAAACCTAACACCCCCCTAACTTTAAAATTAAAATTACAATATAACTATATTTAAATAAATAAAAAACTTACCTGTGAAATAAAAATAAACCTAACATTAAAACTATAAATTAACCTAACATAACTTATCTAATAAATAAAAAAATACTATTAATTGAAAAATCTAAATTCGAATTTAAAAAACTAACACATTACGAAAAAAATTAAAAAAATCTAAAATTACTAAAAATAACAAACATTCAATTATGAAAAATAAAAAACACTAACGCCTAGATTTAGAGTTCTGCGTTAGCCGTCCAAAACCAGCGTTAAGGGGTCCCGCTGGTATTTTAGAGTCAGTCAGGAAAGGGTCTAACGCTCACTTTCCAACCGCGACTTTTCCATACCTCAGATCCCCCTACGCCAATTGCGTATCCTATCTTTTCAATGGGATCTTTCTAACGCTGGTATTTAGAGTCTTGGATGAAGTGATCATTAGACCCTCTACCGACAAGACTCCAGCCACAGAAAAAAGTCAGGAGTTAAGAGCTTTATGGGCTAACGCCGGTTCATAAAGCTCTTAACTACTGTGCTCTAAAGTACACTAACACCCATAAACTACCTATGTACCCCTAAACCGAGGTCCCCCCACATCGCCGCCACTATAATTAAATTTTTAACCCCTAATCTGCCGACCCGCATACCGCCGCCACCTAATTATCCCTATGTACCCCTAATTCTGCTGCCCCTAACATCGCCGACACCTACATAATATTTATTAACCCCCTAATCTGCCCCCCCCAATGTCGCCGCTAACCTACCTACACTTATTAACCCCTAATCTGCCGACCGGAACTTGCCGCCACTATAATAAATGTATTAACCCCTAAACTGCCTCACTCCCGCCTCAAAAACCCTATAATAAATAGTATTAACCCCCTAATCTGCCCTCCCTAACATCGCTGACACCTAAACTTCAAGTATTAACCCCTAATCTGCCGACCGGGACCTCACCCGCTACTATAATAAATGTATTAACACCCCTAAAGCTAAGTCTAACCCTAACCCTAACACCCCCCTAAGTTAAATATAATTTAAATCTAACGAAATAAAATAAATCTTATTAAATAAATTAATCCTATTTAAAGCTAAATACTTACCTGTAAAATAACCCTAATATAGCTACAATATAACGAATAATTATATTGTAGCTATTTTAGGATTTATATTTATTTTACAGGCAACTTTGTATTTATTTTAACCAGGTACAATAGCTATTAAATAGTTTAATAACTATTTAATAGCTTACCTATTTAAAATAACTACAAAATTACCTGTAAAATAAACATCCGGGCCCGGTAGACATCTTCATCCAGGCGGCGTCTTCTATCTTCATCCATCCAGTGCGGAGCAGGACCATCTTGAAGCAGCCGACGCGGATCCATCCTCTTCTTCCGGCGACTCCCGACGAATGAAGGTTCCTTTAAGGGACGTCATCCAAGATGGCTGTCCCTTGAATTCCAATTGGCTGATAGGATTCTATCAGCCAATCGGAATTAAGGTAGGAAAAAATCTGATTGGCTGATTCAATCAGCCAATCAGATTTTTCCTACCTTAGAATCCTATCAACCAATTGGAGATCTTCAGGGGGCTTAGTGTTAGGTTTTTTAAGGGGGGGTTTGGGTTAGATTAGGGGTATGTGGGTGGTGGGTTGTAATGTTGGGGGGGGTATTGTATGTTTTTTTAAATGACAAAAGAGCTGATTTCTTTGGGGCATGCCCCGCAAAAAGGCCCTTTAAGGGCTGGTAAGGTAAAAGAGTTAACTTTTTATTTAGAATAGGGTAGGGCATTTTTTTTTGGGGGGGGGGGGCTTTGTTATTCTTTTAGGGGGCTTAGAGTAGGTGTAATTAGTTTAAAATTCTTGTATTTTTTTTTATTTTTTGTAATTTAGTGTTTGTTTGTTTTTTGTAATTTAGTGTTTGTTTTTTATGTAATTTAGTTTAGTTGATTTAATTGTAGATAATTGTAGGTAGTTTATTTAATTAAATTTATTGATAGTGTAAGTGTTAGGGTTAATTGTAACTTAGGTTAGATTTATTTTACAGGTAATTTTGTAATTATTTTAAATAGGTAGCTATTAAATAGTTATTAACTATTTAATAGCTATTGTACCTGGTTAAAAAAAATACAAAGGTTGCCTGTAAAATAAATATAAATCCTAAAATAGCTACAATATAATTATTATTTATATTGTAGCTATATTAGGGTTTATTTTACAGGTAAGTATTTAGCTTTAAATAGGATTAATTTATTTAATAAGATTTATTTTAATTTCGTTAGATTTAAATTATATTTAATTTAGGGGGGGGTGTTAGGGTTAGGGTTAGACTTGGCTTTAGGGGGTTAATACATTTATTATAGTAGCGGTGAGAGATTAGGGGTTAATACTTGAAGTTATGTGTCAGCTATGTGTAGGGAGGGCAGCTTAGGGTTTAATACTATTTATTATAGGGTTTTTGAGGCGGGAGTGAGGCGGTTTAGGGGTTAATACATTTATTATAGTGGCGGAGCGAGGTCCGGTCGGCGAGATTAGGGGTTAATAAGTGTAGGTAAGGTAGCGGCGACGTTGGGGGGGGGGGGCAGAGTAGGGGTTAATAAATATAATATAGGGGTCGGCGATGTTAGGGGGCAGAAGATTAGGGGTACATAGCTATAATGTAGGTTGCGGCGGGTGTACGGAGCAGCAGATGAGGGGTTAATAATATAATGCAGGGGTCAGTGATAGCGGGGGGCGGCAGATTAGGGGTTAATAAGTGTAAGGTTAGGGGTGTTTAGACTCGGGGTTCATGTTAGGGTGTTAGGTGCAGACTTAGGAAAGTGTTTCCACATAGGAAACAATGGGGTTTTTTTCCAGCTCAAACTGCCCCATTGTTTCCTATGGGGGAATCGTGCACGAGCACGTTTTTGAAGCTGGCCGCATCCATAAGCAACTCTGGTATTGAGAGTTGAAGTGGCGGTAAATATGCCTGTATGCTCCCTTTTTGGAGCCTAACGCAGCCCTTCAGAGAACTCTCAATACCAGCGTTTGTTTAAAAGGTGTGGGGGGGGAAAAAACACGCATAGCTAACGCACCCCTTTTGGCCGCAAAACTCTAAATCTAGCCGTAAGTTTACAAAAAATAATAAACAAAATTATCAAAAAATAAAAACAATGACACTTAATCTAGATAGCCCTATAAAAATAAAAAGCCCCCTCAAAATAAAAACATCCCCTAGCCTACAATAAACTACCAATAGTCCTTAACATGCCTTTTGTAGGGCATTGCCCTAAGTTAAACAGCTCTTTTACTCTGTAAAAAAATACAAAGTCCCCCCAACAGTAAAAACCCACCACCCAACCAAACCCCAAAATAAAAAAACTAACTCTAAAGAAAGCCTAAGCTACCCATTGCCCCTAAAGGGGGAATTTGTATGTGCATTGCCCTTAAAAGAGCATTCAGCTCTTTTTCACTTGCCCTTAAATGGGCATGTAGCTATTTTACAAAAGCCCAAAGCCCTAATCTAAAAAAAAAACCACCCAAAAAAAATGAAAAAAAAACCTAACACTAACCCCAGAATATCTACTCATGGTTCCTGAAGTCCGGACATCCATCTGTCATCCAGGCGGCGTGAAGTCTTCATCCAAGCGGCAACACCTTCATCCATCTCGTGGACGTCTTCTATCTTCATCCCGGCAGGATGGGATAAGCTTCCAGGATGGCTCCGCTCCGCACCGCCCTTTTAAGGGCAATGTCCATATAAATTCCCCTTTAGGGGCAATGGGTAGCTTAGTTTTTTTTTAGAATTAGTTTTTTTTTGGTCGTGTGCTGGGTTTTACTGTTTGGGGGACTTTGTATTTTTTTACAGGTAAAAGAGCTGTTTAACTTAGGGCAATGCCCTACGAAAGGCCCTTTTAAGGGCTATTGGTACTTTATTGTAGGCTAGGGGGAGTTTTATTTTGGGGGGGGGCTTTTTTATTTTATAGAGCTATTAGATTAGGTGTAATTGTTTTTTATTTTTGATAATTTCGTTTATTATTTTTTGTAAGTTTTAGTGTTTTTTATTTTTCGTAATTTAGTGTTTATTATTTTTTGTAATTTTAGATTTTTTATTTTTTTTCGTAGTGTTAGGGTTTTTTTAAATTTGTAATGTAGATTTTTTAATTGGTAGTATTATTTTATTTTATTACAGTAGTTTATGTTAGGTTACTTTATAGTTTATTGTTAGGTTTATTTTTATTTCACAGGTAAGCTTTTATTTATTTAAATATAGTTATATTGTAATTTTATTTAAAGTTAGGGGGGGTGTTAGGTTTAGGGGTTAATAGTTTAATTTAGTGTTTTGCGATGTGGGAGGCTGGAGGTTTAGGAGTTAATAACTTTAATATACTTGCGGTGATATCGGGGAGCGGCGGAGTAGGGGTAAATATATTTAAATAGTGTTGGCGTTGTGGGTGAGTGGGGCAGCAGATTAGGGGTTATTAGGTTTATTTAATAGTCGCAATGTGGGGTGGGTGGCAGATTAGGGGTTAATAATTTTTAATAGTGTTTAGGCGTTAATAGGGTAGTTTTATGGGTGTTAGTGTACTTTGTAACAGTTTAGTTATGAGTTTTGTGAAACTTTTTTTAAAATTAACAAATTTTTATTGTATTTTTTAAACAGGTGTACAGAGTTTGCATTTATACATACATTTTCCAACAATAACAAGTACAACCCAGTTGAGTTGTAAAGGCTTGTACATTTGAACAAAAAACAACATACAGAAGAACAAATGTTTCCACAATGCTTTGGGGGTCCATGACGTGAAGTCCTTAACAAAGCATCTCATATCATGTAGTAATCATTACATTATTATTATTATTGTTTACAACAAAGAGTTAACAATGCTAAGTCACCTCATCTCCAACCCAAACATAATAATCTCAACATTAAACATATCATGCTGTTTATTAAAGATCCTATATGACTATGACTTCCTCTTCTCCATATGTATAAATATCTGCAATAAAGTCTTGTTTTCCTATAACGGTATAGTGTATTCTTTCCAACGATAGAACGAAATCTACTTCCCTTAACCACATTGAAAAATTGTGGATTTGGTGTTTCTTCCCAGAACCTAGGTATGAGGCGTTTAGCACAATTAAGCATACATAGAAATAGTTTTTTCCGATATACAGTATACAGGAAATAGGGGAAGAGTAATTTAATAAAACTATAGTGGGGAGAGAGCGTAATTGATACGCCTAATGTCATGTTGATGCATTTAGCTATTTTATTCCAATAAGTTTGTAGAAGAGGACAGAACCACCATATGTGGGATAAGGGTACCCTTACCTCCACAATGTCTCCAGCACCGGGAGGAGGAGTTTGGGAATATACTATGTAGACGGTGGGGGGGTTAAATACCATCTAGATAACAACTTATAATTCATCTCTGCAATTGCGGATGATATAGATGATTTTTTTGGTCTCCTTCAAAAATAGACTCCATTGAGTTTCTGTTAGGGTAATACCTAGTTCTTTTTCTCCATTTTAGTATATAGGATGGTTTTTTGGTGGTCAAGGAGCCTCTCAAAATCTTGTATATTATAGAAATATGAAATCTGGTTATTAAGAGGATGTACATAGCACTTCAAAGGGTGTAAGAGGGTCTGGGTGATTTCTAACTTATGGGGGCTATTAACTATAGCGTGTCCTCACTTGTAAGTAGGGAAACCAAAGATGGAATGGAGGACCTAGTAGCTGGGAAAAGTTTCCTTTGGGGGACGAACTAGTCCTTTGTTTAGTACCACATTGTACCCGGGACATTGGAATGAGAACCTGCAACAATCGAGTAGGCATAGTTTGTGGTCGTAATAGTAGTGAATTATTTAGAAGAGGAGGGAGGGGAGATGGTTGGCTTGAAATCGCTTTATAGAGACAAGAATTTTATCCCATACCCGCAGCGTAGTTGCAACATAGTAGTTCTTCTTTTATCTCCGGGAGGTCTGAATTTGGGAGGTATCCAACATAAATCCCAGAGATTGTGCCCTCCATTTAGGAAGCATTCTAATTGTACCCAGGGCTTATTAGGTTGAGCATGTTTCCATAGCTGTTATGCTAAATGGGCTGCTTAAAATAGGCAGAAAGGATTCGGAGCTCCCAACCCACCGTTGTTCTCTCCTAAGGTATAAAGTATATTTAGTTACTCTAGTTCCCTTCTGAGTCCAAATAAAGGATTCAAACATTTTTTTGCTGTTTTGTTAGAAATGTGGGGGGAAGGTCTAGGGGAAGGACCTGAAATAAGTATAAGAATTTAGGGAGAAGCAACATTTTTATTGCATTAATACGCCCCCATCCAAGAGAGATGGCCTTGCTTCTGCCACGTTCTAGAGTATCTTGGGGATTATTTTTGAAGTGGGATATAATTAAGTTCAAATAGATCAGACTGTGTAGGGGAAATATCAGTTTCTAGGTAACAAATTTTATTTGTAATCTGAAAGGAGATGCGTGTTCGAGACAAATTGGGATTCAACTTCTGTTAGGTTTAGGGGCATTAACATTGATTTCTCCATATTAATAGAGAAGTTGGAGGTTTGTTTTATAATCCTCAAATTCTTTGAGGAGGGGAGGCAACGAGGTAATCGGGGGAGCGAATCATGAATGTAATATCATCAGCGTAAAGTAGGCATTTTTGTTGGGCCACTCCAAAAGTAATGCCCTGTATTTAAGTATTATTTCTAATCCTTGCTGCCAAGGTCTCCACCACCAAAGCAAATAGTAAGGGAGAGAGGCGGGCACCCTTGACGCGTTCCATTTCTTATGGGGATCTTTTGGGAAAGGGTATTTATTAGCGTTGATACTAGCAGTAGGGTTATAATATAGCGCTTTTACATGGGTGATTAGCGTGTTTGAGAATCCAGACTTCGATAGAGTGGCCCAGAGAAAATCCCAGTTCACCCTGTTGAAAGCCTTTCCCGCATCGGTAGTAAAGTAATATTAGGGGAGTTTAGGAAGCATTTGCAGGTAAACATAGTCTGAAGTACACGGATAGTATTACCTTTGGCTTCTCTTGCCGGGGGATGACGCTTACTTGATCGGTAGTAATGAGAGTGGGGAGTATTTTATTTAGTCTGGTTGACAATAATTTAGCAATATAGCTTAATGTCAACATTTATCAGGGATATTTTGCGGTAATTAGAAACATGCTCCGTGGTCTTCCCTGGTTTCGGGATGACAGATATAGTGGCTTCTAGGAGGGATTGCGAAAAGTGGTAGTCATGAGTCTATGGAATTATACCTCGTTAGAAGGTGGGGGACCTAGGTGGGATTTAACAAATGGTAGAATTTAGGAGGTAAAACCATCCGGTCCAGGTGCTTTACCTTGAGGGAGATTTTTGAAGGCTATAAGATTTCTTGTAAGGAAAACTGTGAGTCCAAGGACTCACAGACCTCCACGGATAAAGTGGGTAATTGTACTTGTGAAAGGTAGTCATTAACCAATTTAAGTTTGGTATTTGAGTTAGAAGTTGGGAGGCTATACCAGGAGGAGTAGAAATTCATAAAGTGATTAACTATATCCATGTTAGTAGTGAGTGAAGACCCTGAAGAGTCTGATATTTTAGCAATAAAGGTTTTATATCTTTTATTTTTTGAGAGATCTGGCCAAGAGGTGACCAGCCTTATTGCTTTCAATTAAAAAAAATAGATTTTGTTGTGAGTGCACGAAGGTGTGCATTTTTAACCAGGTATTGATTGAGGGCTTCTCTCCGCTAGGGCGTGACTTTATTAAGAATTGCTGGGAGGCAGGGGTTTTGTTTTAGAGGTTTTTCGCTATTATGAAAGTCTGAGGTAAGTGATAAGAATTGTGCCGCTCTTTGTTTAACGTAGCTTATGTGTATGGCTCATTATCACCCCTCTAATGTAGCATTTATATGCCTCCTATATTGTTAGTAGCCAAGGTAAATTTGGAAACATTGAAAGTAAAGTACACAGCAGTTTTTTCAGTTATGTCTGTGGTTATTAGTGGATCAGACAAAAATTTGATCGTTAAACTTCCAATGCTGTTGATTTTGGGGTTTGGAGGACTATTTAAAAGTGGAACAGACCATACTATGGTCAGACCAAGTAGTATGGTATAACCTAGAATCTATTAAAGTTGTCAGTGTGCTTTGGTCGCAAAGAATGTAATCTAGTCGGGTATATGAGCTTTGGGGTTGGAAAAAAAAAGTGAAATCTTTTGTAATGGGGTAAGTTATTTCTCCAGGGTGTCGAAGAAGGGTATTGCACGAATGCTTGCCAATTGGCTTTAATTTGTTTTTTTTTTTGCAAATATGATTTACCAGTTGATGTGTCAAGTGCTGGGCAGGATAAGAAGTTGAAGTCCCCACCTAGAAATATTGGGCCTTTGGAGATATCTATTTTAGGTTGATTAATGACTTTATGAAAGAAGGGGGGAGAGGGGTGATTAGGAGCATATATGTTAACAAAGGCTATGGGTCTACCATAGTAAAGCCCTACCAGGTTCAATATTCTACCTTCCTGATCTAAATATTTTTGTAGGGGTTTGAAAGACGTACCCTTTCTAAATGAAATACACACCCCATTGTGCTTTGTCGGGCTAGAGTTTAAAAAGTGTTGGTCGTAATAGAAGTGTTATAAAACGGGTTCCTTATTTTTCATAAAATGTGTTTCCTGAATCATTACATCTAAGTCTTTTTTATAAAAATCATTTAACACTATGGAACGTTTTTGTGGAGATAGGAAGCCCTTAATGTTTTGTGTGACTTTAAAATGGTTAACTAAAGATGAGGAACCATTTATGACAGTACGAGATTGTATGTATTAGAAATGGGTCTGGGAAAGACTGAGGGGAGCTACAGTTGTTATGTTGAAATAAGTTCTGTACGTGGATTACTCTCTTTAAATTAAATAAACAATAACAAAAGGGAGAGAGGGGTTTAGGGAGGAAGGATTGAAAAGGAGGAGGGAGACGGGAAATAGGAGGACAGAAAAAGTATCTGTCAGGGTTAAACCCTGACAGAAAAATAAGGGGATACGGATAGGAAGAGAAAAAAGTAAGGAGAAAGAACAATAGGGGAAAGGAAGGCTCAATGGGGCCCACTCTGACAGGCAGCATTTATTAGTAACTTATATAACTATATATCATATAGAAAGACATACCATTATGCAACAAAAATCACAGCATTTTACCAGAATAGGTCTGGACAATTGTAAACTAAAATAATTAAGTTCAGTAGACCATGCTATAATATCAACATACGGCCTGAGGTAGGACCCAACAGGACCTTAAGTCAACATTATGGCGAAACAGAAGTGCACATTATTGAAGAATACAATATAGGCTAATGTTGCGTATCTTCAATTTATACACAACCAATTAACAAATGAAGATTGAACAGGTTAAATTGAACAGGAAATTATTATGCTAAGGCATAAAATATGGCATAATAAGAAAACCATGACTATATTGAGTCCATGACCATAATTGGCCAATATTCTGTAGGTTGAAAAGTCAGTGCGTGTGGTATTGTTGCATCCTCCAGCTGAGAATACATAGATTTTATATACTTACTAACTCTGAAGATCAAAGACAGTCTTACCACAAATCAAGGAGTGTCCAGCAGATTGGATGGTTCAACACATTGTTTCTTCCTGGACTGTTTACTCTCAAAGTCTTCTCCGTGGCTTGGAAGGCATAGGAGCATCTTTTGATGAGGAGCTATGCAATGCCTCTGGAAAAGGGATATCAAGTTGTTTGCAAAGGTCAGTTGTCATGGCTAGTTTAGAACAGTCGTAACGTTTCCCATTTTTGGTGATCTGCAGAGAGACGGGGAAGCCCCATCTATAAGGGATCTTTAAAGAACGCAGTTGAGTAGTGAAGAAGGGAAACTATTTTTCTTTCATGTAATTGGCAAGAGTCCATGAGCTAGTGACGTATGGGATATACATTCCTACCAGGAGGGGCAAAGTTTCCCAAACCTCAAAATGCCTATAAATACACCCCTCACCATACCCACAATTCAGTTTTACAAACTTTGCCTCCTATGGAGGTGGTGAAGTAAGTTTGTGATAAGATTTCTACGTTGACATGCGCTTCTCAGCATTTTGAAGCCCAATTCCTCTCAGAGTACAGTGAATGTCAGAGGGATGTAAAGGGAGTATCACCTATTGAATGCAATGGTTTTCCTAACGGGAGATCTATTTCATAGGTTCTCTGTTATCGGTCGTAGAGATTCATCTCCTACCTCCCTTTTCAGAATGACAATATACTCTCATATACCATTACCTCTACTAATATCTGTTTCAGTACTGGTTTGGCTATCTGCTATATGTGGATGGGTGTCTTTCGGTAAGGTATGTTTTTATTATTTAAGACACCTCAGCTATGGTTTGGCAAGCATTAATATAAAGTTCTAAATATATGTATTGTACTTATATTTGCCATGAGTCAGGTTCATGTATTTCCTTTTGCAGACTGTCAGTTTCATATTTGGGGGAAAATAAAAATTTTAACGAAATATTTTTTCTTACCTGGGGTTTAGTCTTTTTTTCAAATTGACTGCTTTTTTCTTTCAAATTGCGGACAAAATTAAGCCCGCGAGTGTGCGAAATGCCAAACTTTATTGCGTCATTCTTGGCGCAGGAAATTTTTTGTCGTGAAGGTACGTCCGTTAACGTAAGTTCGTCATTCCTGGAGTCCTTAGTTTGACGAAGAGTCCTTGCGCAAGGTTGCGTCGTTAGTGACGCGAGTGTGTCATTTCCGGATGTTGTTGGCGCCAAAAAAATTTCAGTTACGTTGTGCGTCATACTTGCCGCCAAATATTTTCATTATTTATCACCCCATTTCTATTTGCCTCTTGCTTTTTTCTATGTCAGAGGGCTATGCTATTTGCATTTTTTTTCCCATTCCTGAAACTGTCATATAAGGAAATTGATAATTTTGCTTTATATGTTGTTTTTTCTTTTACATTTTGCAAGATGTCTCAATCTGATCCTGTCTCAGAAGTATCTATTGGAACTTTGCTGCCTGATATCGGTTTCTACCAAAGCTAAGTGCATTTGTTGTAAACTTGTAGAGATTATGGGGGGGTAGTTATCAACGTGTCTACTTTACCTGCCTTCGCCGGTTCAATACGCCCACCTAAGCTCGCCTACCATCGCCGCCGCGGACCTGCAAAATTTCGCCTAAGTTATCAAAAAAGCTGTCAAAAAGCTGCGCACACCAAGTACGGGGCGATGAGCAGCGGATTGTGAGTGTTTATCACTCATCCGATCTCGCTGCTCTTCGGCTTTTTGACAGCTTTATTGCTAGCCTGTCACTAAGCACCCACACTAACTATACTGTTCTACCCCCTATACCGGCGCCCCCGGAGTCCCCCGCAACTAAATAAAGTTATTAACCCCTAAACCGCTGCTCCTAGACCCCGCCGCAACTCTTATAAATGTATTAACCCCTAAACCGCCGCTCCCGGACCCCGCCGCTACCTACATTATACCTATTAACCCCCTATCCTGCTCCCCTATACTGCCGCCCTCTATAATAAACTTATTAACCCCTATCCTGCTGATCCCGGACCTCGCCGCTACTAAATAAATAGTTTAACCCCTAAACCGCCGCTCCCCGGACCCCGCCGCAACCTATATTAAACTTATTGACCCCTATCCTGCCCCCCCTACACCGTCGCCACCTATAATAAATTTATTAACCCCTATCCTGCCCCCACTACACACCGCCGCCACTGTAATAAAATTATTAACCCCTAAACCTAAGTCTAACACTAACCCTAACACCCCCCTAACTTAAATATTAATTAAATAAATCTAAATAATATTTCTCTTATTAACTAAATTAATCCTATTTAAAACTAAATATTTACCTTTAAAATAAACCCTAATATAGCTACAATATAAATAATAATTATATTGTAGCTATCTTAGGATTTTATTTTTATTTTACAGGCAAATTTCAATTTATTTTAAATAGGTACAATAGCTATTAAATAGTTATTAACTATTTAATAGCTACCTAGCTAAAATAAAGAGAAATTTACCTGTAAAATAAAAACTAACCTAAGTTACAATTACACCTAACATTACACTATACTTTAATAAATTATTCCTATTTAAAACTAAATACTTACCTGTAAAATAAACCCTAATATAGCTGCAATGTAATTAATAATTACATTGTAGCTATTTTAGGATTTATATTTATTTTACAGGTAACTTTGTATTTATTTTAGCTAGTTAGAATAGTTATTAAATAGTTATTAACTATTTAATAACTACCTAGCTAAAAGAAATACAAAATTACCTGTAAAATAAATCCTAACCTAAGTTACAATTAAACCTAACACTACACCATCAATAAATAAATTAAATTAATTAACTACAAATACCTACAATTAAATACAATTACATAAACTAACTAAGTACAAAAAATAAAAAAAGCTAAGTTACAAAAAATAAAAAAAATAAGTTACAAACATTTAAAAAATATTACAACAATTTTAAGCTACTTACACCTAATCTAAGCCCCCTAATAAAATAACAAAGCCCCCAAAATAAAAAAATTCCCTACCCTATTCTAAATTAAAAAGTTCAAAGCTCTTTTACCTTACCAGCCCTTAAAAGGGCCTTTTGCGGGGCATGCCCCAAAGAAAACTGCTCTTTTGCCTGAAAAAATAAAAATACAACCCCCCCAACATTAAAACCCACCACCCACATACCCCTAATCTAACCCAAACCCCCCTTAAAAAAACCTAACACTACCCCCCCTGAAGATCATCCTACCTTGAGTTGTCTTCAGCCAGCCGACCATCGATGGAACCGAAGAGGAGATCCGGAGCGGCAGAAGTCATCATCCAAGGGGCGCTGAAGAAATCTTCCATCCGATGAAGTCATCATCCAGGCGGCGGCTGAAGAAGTCTTCCATCCCGGCGATGTCATCTTCCAAGCGGCGTCTTCAATCTTCATCCATCCGGAGCGGAGCGCCATCTTCAGACGAGCCGACGCTGAGCCATCCTCTTCTTCCCGACGACTACCGACGAATGGATATTCCTTTAAGGGGACGTCATCCAAGATGGCGTCCCTTCAATTCCGATTGGCTGATAGGATTCTATCAGCCAATCAGAATTAAGGTAGAAAAATCTGATTGGCTGATTGAATCAGCCAATCAGATTGAAGTTCAATCCGATTGGCTGATCCAATCAGCCAATCAGATTGAGCTTGCATTCTATTGGCTGATCGGAACAGCCAATAGAATGCGATCTCAATCTGATTGGCTGATTGGATCAGCCAATCGGATTGAACTTGATTCTGATTGGCTAATTCCATCAGCCAATCAGAATATTCCTACCTTAATTCCGATTGGTTGATAGAATCCTATCAGCCAATCGGAATTCGAGGGACGCCATCTTGGATGACGTCCCTTAAAGGAACCGTCATTCTTCAGTTGGACGTCGCCGGATGAAGATGGGTCCGCGGTGGAGGTCTTCAGGATGGAGCCGGTCCTCATCGGATGAAGATAGAAGATGCCGCTTGGAAGAAGATGGTTTCCGGTCCGGATCTACTCTTCTTCCCGGATAGATGAAGACTTTGGACCCTCTTCCTGGACTTCTTCAGTGGATGTCTAGCCCCCGCTTGGGTTGGATGAAGATATCGGAGCCAGGACGGATCGGTGTGATACCCGGTGAGGTGAAGACAAGGTAGGATGATCTTCAGGGGCTTAGTGTTAGGTTTATTTAAGGGGGGTTTGGGTTAGATTAGGGGTATGTGGGTGGTGGGTTGTAATGTTGGGGGGGGTATTGTATGTTTTTTTTTACAGGCAAAAGAGCTGAACTTCTTGGGGCATGCCCCGCAAAGGGCCCTGTTCAGGGCTGGTAAGGTAAAAGATCTTTGAACTTTAGTAATTTAGAATAGGGTAGGGGCATTTTTTATTTTGGGGGGTCTTTGTTATTTTATTAGGGGGCTTAGAGTAGGTGTAATTAGTTTAAAATTGTTGTAAGATTTTCCTTATGTTTGGAAATATTTTTTATTTTTTTGTAACTTAGTTCTTTTTTATTTTTTGTACTTTAGTTAGTTTATATCATTGTAGTTATTTGTAGATATTGTATTTAATTAATGTATTGATAGTGTAGTGTTAGGTTTAATTGTAGGTAATTGTAGATATTTTATTTAATTAATTTAATGATAGTGTAGTGTTAGGTTTAATTGTAACTTAGGTTAGGATTTATTTTACAGGTAATTTTGTTATTTTAACTAGGTAACTATTAAATAGTTCTTAACTATTTAATAGCTATTGTACCTGGTTAAAATAATTACAAAGTTACCTGTAAAATAAATATTAATCCTAAAATAGCTATAATATAATTATAATTTATAGTGTAGGCTATATTAGGATTTATTTTACAGGTAAGTATTTAGCTTTAAATAGGAATAATTTATTTAATAAGAGATAATTAATTTAGTTAGATGTAAATTATATTTAACTTAGGGGGGGTGTTAGTGTTAGGGTTAGACTTAGCTTTAGGGGTTAATACATTTATTAGAATAGCGGTGAGCTCCAGTCGGCAGATTAGGGGTTAATAATTGAAGTTAGGTGTTGGCGATGTTAGGGAGGCAGATTAGGGGGTTAATACTATTTATTATAGGGTTAGTGAGGCGGATTAGGGGTTAATAACTTTATTATAGTAGCGCTCAGGTCCGGCAGATTAGGGGTTAATAAGTGTAGGCAGGTGGAGGCGACGTTGTGGGGGGCAGATTAGGGGTTAATAAATATAATATAGGGGTCGGCGATGTTAGGGCAGCAGATTAGGGGTACATAGGGATAATGTAAGTAGCGGCGGTTTTCGGAGCGGCAGATTAGGGGTTAATAATAATATGCAGGGGTCAGCGATAGCGGGGGCGGCAGATTAGGGGGTTAATAAGTGTAAGGTTAGGGGTGTTTAGACTCGGGGTACATGTTAGAGTGTTAGGTGCAGACGTAGGAAGTGTTTCCGCATAGCAAACAATGGGGCTGCGTTAGGAGCTGAACGCGGCTTTTTTGCAGGTGTTAGGTTTTTTTTCAGCTCAAACAGCCCCATTGTTTCCTATGGGGGAATCGTGCACGAGCAACGTTTTTGAGGCTGGCCGCGTCCGTAAGCAACTCTGGTATCGAGAGTTGAAGCTGCGTTAAATATGCTCTACGCTCCTTTTTTGGAGCCTAACGCAGCCTTTATGTGGACTCTCAATACCAGAGTTATTTTTATGGTGCGGCCAGAAAAAAGCCGGCGTTAGCTACGTGGGTCCTTACCGACAAAAACTATAAAACTAGCCATTAGTTAATAAGAGAAATATTATTTAGATTTATTTAATTAATATTTAAGTTAGGGTGGTGTTAGGGTTAGTGTTAGACTTAGGTTTAGGGGTTAATAATTTTATTACAGTGGCTGCGGTGTAGGGGGGGCAGGATAGGGGTTAATAAATGTATTATAGGTGGCGACGGTGTAGGGGGGGGCAGATTAGGGGTTAATATGTTTAATATAGGTTGCAACGGTTTAGGGGTTAAACTATTTATTTAGTTGCGGCGAGGTCCGGGGATCGGCAGGATAGGGGTTAATAACTTTATTATAGGTGGCGGCGGTGTAGGGGGGGCAGGATAGGGGTTACTAGGTATAATATAGGTGGCGGCGGGGTCTGGGAGCGGCGGTTTAGGGGGTTAATACATATATTATAGTTGCGGCGGGGACCGGGAGCGGCGGTTTAGGGGGGTAAACACTTTATTTAGTTGCGGCGGTGTAGGGGGGGACAGATTAGGGGTGTTTAGACTTGGGGTACATGTTAGGGTGTTAGGTGTAGACAGCTCCCATAGGAATCAATGGGATGTCTGGCAGCAGCGAACATGGACTTTCGCTATGGTCAGACTCCCATTGATTCCTATGGGATCCGCCACCTCCAGGGTGGCGGATTGAAAACCAGGTACGCTGGGTCGGAAAAGTGCCGAGTGTACCTGCTAGTTTTTTGATAACTAGCAAAAGTAGTCAGATTGTGCCGCACTTGTGTGCGGAACATCTGGAGTGACGTAAGCATCGATCTGTGTCGGACTGAGTCCGGCGGATCGAAGCTTACATCACAAAATTCTACTTTTGCCGGTATCTAGGGCTTGATAACTAAGGCGAATCAGCCTCGCCTCAAATACGCTGCGGAATTCCAGTGTATTTGAGGTTGACGGCTTGATAACTACCCCCCCTATATCTCTGAATGTCATTTGTAATAGTTGTCATGATAAACTTTTATATGCAGATAATGTGTCCATCAGTAATAGTACATTGCCTGTTGCTGTTCCTTCAACTTCTAATGTACAAGATATACCTATGAATTTAAAAGAATTTGTTGCTGATTCTATTCAGAAGGCTTTGTCTGCCTTCCCGCCTTCTAATAAACGTAAAAGGTCTTTTAAAACTTCTCATAAGGTTGATGAAATTTCAAATGACCGACAACATAATGAATTATCCTCCTCTGATGAGGATCTATCTGATTCAGAAGATCCTTCCTCAGATATTATTGACACTGACATATCTACTTATTTATTTAAAATTGAGTATATTCGTTCTTTGTTAAAAGAAGTGTTGATTACTTTGAATATTGAGGAAACTAGTCCTCTTGATATTAGAACTAGTAAAACGTTTAAATTCTGTTTTTAAACCTCCTGTGGTTACTCCAGAGGTTTTTCCAGTTCCTGATGCTATTTCTGATATGATTTCTAAGGAATGGAATAAGCCTGTTACTTCTTTTTCTCTTTCTTCAAGGTTTAAAAAATTGTATCCATTACCAGCAATTTCAATAGAGTTTTGGGAAAAGATCCCCAAAGTTGATGGGGCTATTTCTACTCTTGCTAAACGTACTACTATTCCTATGGAAGATAGTACTTCTTTTAAAGATCCTTTAGATAGGAAACTTGAATCTTATCTCAGGCCTGTAATTTATTTGGCTGCATCAACATTTTGTTGGAAAATTTAGCGCAACAAGAATTGGATTCTGATTTGTCTAGCATTGTTCGCTTACTGCAACATGCTAATCATTTTATTTGTGATGCCATTTTTGATATCATCAAAATTGATGTTAGATCTATGTCTTTAGCTATTTTAGCTAGAAGAGCTTTGTGGCTTAAATCTTGGAATGCTGATATGACTGCTAAGTCTAGATTGCTATCGCTTTCTTTCCAAGGTAATAAATTATTTGGTTCTCAGTTGGATTCTATTATTTCAACTGTTACTGGGGGTAAGGGAGTTTTTTGACTGAGGATAAAAGACCTAAGGGTAAATCTAAAGCTTCTAACCGTTTTCGTTTCTTTCGTCAAAATAAGGAACAGAAACCTAATCCTTCCCCCAAGGAATCTGTTTCCAATTGGAAACCTTCCTCAAGTTGGAATAAATCCAAGCCATTTAAGAAACCAAAGCCAGCCCCTAAGTCCGCATGAAGGTGCGGCCCTCATTCCAGCTCAGCTGGTAGGGGGCAGATTAAGGTTTTTCAAGGATGTTTGGATAAATTCTGTCCAAAATCAGTGGATTCAGAGTATTATCTCTCAGGGGTACCGAATAGGATTCAGAGTAAGACCTCCTGTCAGAAGATTTTTTCTCTCACATATACCAACAAATCCAGTGAAAGCTCAGGCTTTCCTGAAGTGTGTTTCAGACCTGGAGTTATCAGGGGTAATCATGCCAGTTCCGTTTCAGGAACAGGGTCTGGGGTTTTATTCAAATCTATTCATTGTCCCAAAGAAAGAAAATTCATTCAGACCAGTTCTGGATCTGAAAATTTTGAATCATTATGTAAGAGTACCAACTTTCAAAATGGTGACTATAAGGACTATTCTGCCTTTTGTTCAGCAAGGACATTATATTCCGATTCATCCAGATCATTGTCAGTTCCTGAGATTCTCTTTCTAGACAAGCATTACCAATTTGTTGCTCTTCCATTTGGCCTAGCAACAGCTCCAAGAATCTTTTCAAAGGTTCTCGGTGCCCTGCTCTCTGTAACCAGAGA
Source organism: Bombina bombina (assembly GCF_027579735.1). Lineage (NCBI taxonomy): Eukaryota > Metazoa > Chordata > Amphibia > Anura > Bombinatoridae > Bombina > Bombina bombina. The sequence goes on along the minus strand of NW_026511135.1, from coordinate 45,228 downwards.
GCAGGGTATTGCGTTGTTTCCTTATTTGGACGATATCTTGGTACTAGCTCAGTCTTTATGTTCTTCAGAATCTCTCATGAATCAACTAGTGTTGTTTCTTCGAAAACATGGTTGGATGATCAATTTACCAAAAAGTTTCTTGATTCCTCAGACAAGGGTCACCTTTTAAGGCTTCCAGATAGATTCAGTGTCCATGACTCTGTCTCTAACAGACAAGAGATGTTTTAAAATTGGTTGCAGCCTGTCGGAAACCTTCAGTCTCAGTCATTCCCTTCACTAGCTATGTGCATGGTCTCATGACTGCAGCATCAGACGCGATCCCCTTTGCTCGTTTTCACATGAGACCTCTCCAGCTTTTGTATGCTGAACCAATGGTGCAGAGATTATACAAAGATATCACAATTAATATCCTTTAATCCCAATGTTCGACACTCTCTGACTTGGTGGTTAGATCACCAGTGTTTAGTTTAAGGGGCTTCTTCTGTTTGGCCAACCTGGACTGTGATCACGACAGATGCGAGTCTTTCAGGTTGGGGAGCTGTTTGGGGATCTCTGACAGCACAAGGGGTTTGGAAATCTCAAGAGGCGAGATTACCAATCAATATTTTAGAACAACATCACAACAGTGGCATATGTCAATCATCAGTGTGGGACTCACAGTCCCCAAGCTATGAAAGAAAAATCTTGGATACTTGCTTGGGCGGAATCCAGCTCCTGTCTAATTTCTGCGGTTCATATCCCAGGTGTAGACAATTGGGAGGCGGATTATCTCAGTCGTCAGACTTTACATCCGGGGAAATGGTCCCTCCATCCAGATGTGTTTTCTCAGATTGTTCAGATGTGGGGTCTTCCAGAGATAGATCTGATGACCTCTCATCTAAACAAGAAACTTCCCAGGTACCTGTCCAGGTCCAGGGATTCTCAGGCGGAAGCAGTGTATGCGTTGACACTTTCTTGGTGTTGTCAATAGAAAAGAAACAATGGCACTACTCAGAATAAATATAGTATACTGAACGTTCCCCTTTTAACCCAAGATAATGGGTATGTTAAGTCTCGATAAATTCGAATAGTCATTATCAGTTAGGGGTTGGTGCTTGTACCTACTTATACACTTTACAATAAATCAGCAAAGAACTGATAAAAGGGTACAAATGTAGCACTCACTACACGTTCATAAGTGCTACATTTGTACCCTTTTATCAGTTCTTTGCTGATTTTTTGTAAACTTCCTTGGTGTTATCAACCTGCTTATATTTTCCCGCCTCTAGTTCTTCCAAGAGTGATCTCCAAAATCATCATGGAACAATCGTTTGTGTTGCTGGTGGCTCCAGCATGGCCTCACAGGTTTTGGTATGTGGATCTTGTTTGGATGTCCAGTTGCCAACCTTGGCCACTTTCATTAAGGCCGGACCTGCTGTCTCATGGTCCGTTTTTCCATCAGGATCTCAAATCATTAAATTTGAAGGTGTGGAAATTGAACGCCTAGTGCTAAATCATAGAGGTTTCTCTGACTCAGTGATTAATACTATGTTACAAGCTCGTAAATCTGTTTCTAGGAAGATTTATTATCGAGTTTGGAAGACTTACATTTCATGGTGTTCTCATAAATTTTATTGGCATTCTTTTAGAATTCCTAGAATTTTTCAGTTTCTTCAGGATGGTTTAGATAGGGGTTTGTCTGCAAGTTCCTTGAAGGGACAAATCTCTTGTCTTTCTGTTTTATTTCACAGAAAGATTGCTAAACTTCCTGATATTCACTGTTTTGTACAGGCTTTGGTTCGTATCAAGCCTGTCAATAAATCAATCTCTCCTCCTTGGAGTCTTAATTTGGTTTTGAAGGCTTTACAGGCTCCTCCTTTTGAGCCTATGAATTCTTTGGACATTAAATTACTTTCTTGGAAAGTGTTGTTCCTTTTGGCCATCTCTTCTGCTAGAAGAGTTTCTGAATTATCTGCTCTTTCTTGTGAATCTCCTTTTCTGATTTTTCATCAGGATAAGGCGGTTTTGCTGACTTCATTTAAATTTTTACCTAAGGTTGTGAATTCTAACATTAGTAGAGAAATTGTTGTAACTTCTTTGTGTCCTAATCCTAAGAATTCTTTGGAAAGATATTTACATTCTTTGGATGTGGTGAGAGCTTTGAAATATTTTATTGAAGCTACTAAAGATTTCAGGAAGACTTCTAGTCTATGTGTTATATTTTCTGGTTCAAGGAAAGGTCAGAAGGCTTCTGCTGTTTCCTTGGCTTTGTGGCTAAAGCTTTTGATTCTTCAAGCTTATTTGGAGTCGGGTCAAACCCCGCCTCAGAGAATTACAGCTCATTCTACTAGATCAGTCTCCACTTCATGGGCTTTTAAGAATGAAGCTTCAGTTGATCAGATTTGCAAAGCGGCAACTTGGTCTTCTTTGCATACATTTACTAAATTCTACCGTTTTGATGTATTTGCTTCTTCAGAAGCAGTTTTTGGTAGAAAAGTTCTTCAGGCAGCTGTTTCAGTTTGATTCTTCTGCAGATGTTTTTAAGTTTTTCTTTTCATTATGAGAATAAACTTATATTTTGGGTTGTGGATTATTTTTTCAGCGGAAAATGGCTGTTTTTATTTTTATCCCTCCCTCTCTAGTGACTCTTGTGTGGAGTTCCACATCTTGGGTATTGCTATCCCATACGTCACTAGCTCATGGACTCTTGCCAATTACATGAAAGAAAACATAATTTATGTAAGAACTTACCTGATAAATTAATTTCTTTCATATTGGCAAGAGTCCATAAGGCCCACCCTTTTTATGGTGGTTATGATTTTTTGTATAAAGCACAATTATTTCCAAATTCCTTTGTTGATGCTTTTTACTCCTTTCTTTATCACCCCACTACTTGGCTATTTGTTAAACTGAATTGTGGGTGTGGTGAGGGGTGTATTTATAGGCATTTTGAGGTTTGGGAAACTTTGCCCCTCCTGGTAGGAATGTATATCCCATACGTCACTAGCTCATGGACTCTTGCCAATATGAAAGAAATTAATTTATCAGGTAAGTTCTTACATAAATTATGTTTTCTCATTTGAAGTGTTCTTGTAGAAATATCTTTGCTTACACCAAATCTTAGTTATAGTGAAAGTCTTTAAAATTGATTCAGTAAGAAAGATATGTCCATATTCATAATGGGTTGTAGCTCACTTTATTTCTGGTGTTATGCCCACTCTGTAGACAGCAGAAGCTAGCTATATGTGAGGTAGTTGGCAGCTCAGTTGTTGAGATAAGAAAGTTCAAATAGTTATGTCAGAGCTACTTTTATAACTATCTGTATACTGTTTGCCAATATCACAATATAAAAAGGTTTTTCTTTTTATTCAGTATGATAAAGGCAATTGTAAAGTAAGAACTTTAGCATGCTTTTGTTTGTGTCAATAAAATATAAATGCAGTAGTATAGATATGTCTTCTATGGTCATTATGTAGTATACACACAGTAAACCCCATGCAGCAGGCATCTGTATTTAATTGTGCAGTTAATGTGCTTAGGAGCTGTATAGAGTATAAGCTAGATGCAATACCCTTTTGTATGGTGTTGAATTGGCCTTAGATTATAGTTCCTTATGATCTGCGGCTACAGTCGAGGGGTTATGTTTGATACTGCTTATAAAGTGTAGCTCCGGTCGTTATAAAGCATGATTCTCATGCATTCTTACCCCAAAATGGCCGCCATGAAGAAGATGCGTCACTCAGAGGAACTGCATAGTGTTCAGGTACCGACTTCTGTTTTGGCTTTGCGATGGTGTTAGTAGCCAGATGGAATAACTTTGCCCGATGCTCCTTCCAAAGCTGCACCGTTTTCTGGTGTGTCTCTTTGACTCGGCACTCGGAGAGATCACATCAGACTGGCTTTAGTTGTGGCCCATACCGCGAGTCAGAGGTAGGTCTCCAAGAACCTAATGGGACGCGCAGGCTATGTCTGGATGCTCACTGGACATTCCTGATAGTGTATCAGGTGTTTTAGTGGCACAGGGCTTGTGCAAAAATGGCCTGAGAGAGGAATCTGTCTCTACCGTCGCTGGAGCTCTAGTGTGGTGCGGCCATCACAGACGCCCGCAGGCTCCGCCCCTTGTGAAACATTTTTTTTTTCACAAAATCCATAACTACTGGTCTCAGATGGCGGTATAGGCTGTAACGCAAGCATTTTAGCCGGACCGCACAAACTGTAATACCAGCACTATGAAAATCTCACACAAAAACATAATTTTTTTAGTGCAGAATGTACATTGCGTTACAGGCTAAAATGCTTGCGGTATAGCTATACCGACATGACTCGTAATATGCGTTTCTGGCCATTATGCTGGAATGGCCATTTTTTCAGCGTTAAAAGACGTACCACAACACTTATAATCTATCCGATTGAGAGCTCCATCGAACGCATATTGTGTGGGCTACATATTAAAGAGCTATGATTCCTAAACTTTTCCTCCAATTTGTATGTCAATACCCTCAAATTAAAGACACTTTAAGCCCACATTCATTATTTAACTGTAACTTGTGTCATTACCCAATTATTTCCGGGCGTAAGTGTATGTATGTATGTGTGTGTGTGTGTATATATATACTGTATATATATATATTTATAGTATAAGTGAAAATGATAAAGCACTCCTAATACCGCTGTCGCTGTCCAGCTACAGACTTTTCTGCCCAAGGTGCATACCAAGTAGTCAATACGGATTCCAAATAAAAAAAGTAGCACTCACTGGGTCTTAATCAAAAGTATTAATTTATTGTAACCTGTAAAGTTTCGGGGTTGCCCCCATCCTCAGACAAATTTACAAACATAGTGTGAAACTTACTTACTTTATACCCACCACCATGGGATCCAGGTGTCGCCGTTGCTTCTGGCGTTCCAGAAGTGACTGTCATGAGATGCAGGACACAGCATAGAAGGTACAATGCTATTTTATTGCAGAGCATAGAAGTATACAGCTTGTACAACACATATAACTTGGTAACTGCGACATAGACAATAACAGCCCTAAACCACGCCCCCATCCGGTGACGTCACTTCACACTCTCATCATATCTTCCGCCTTTTCAAAGGACAAAGCATACATTTAAAAAAAAAAAAATTTTAATACATTAAATAACAAGGTATACAAGAAGCATACAGAAATAGTTTTGTTTAGTATACAACAAATAACAAGTTAAAGAGAATATATATAAACAACATGAAATACAATTTTGACACATGCCTTTCGATCCCAGACCACTATACTGCCGTAGCTGTCCTTTCTCTGCACTTTGTAATGCCCAAGTGGCCATCATGAATCCTGCTTAACATCTCCTGCCGCATGTTAACAGGAATAACAATGCAGTCCTGGAACAGCACCAACCCATCCAGCTCTGTGAGCTGCAACCTTTCTGACTAGTAATAACTTAAAGACATCCAGGTTGCCCGGCTATCGGGTCAACCTTCTTTTATGTACTTAATAACTTCTTGAAGGTCAGTATCTAAATATGTCTCCTTTCTTATTTGCTCTAGCTTCCCTGACAAAATGGATTTGGATGCCAGAACTGAATCTACATACACTTTCTTATCTGATTCCGTTAAAGATTCTTCAGCAGTAGCCAGCGGGAGCCTGGACAGTGTATCTGCCACTACCAGTTGTTTCCCCGGCACATGCACTGCCTAAATGTTGAACCTGAGCAGCCTCATCAGACGTCCCTGGCATCTTAGGGGTGTTTTGTCAATATCATAGGAGTTGATTAGAGGGACTAGCGGTTTATGGTCAGTCTCCAGACTAAATTTCTCTAAACCCACTAGGTAACGCTGGAAGCACTCACAGGCCCAAACTGCAGCCAGTACAACTGTACAGTCGGTGTACGGGAACAGTAGGCGATGCGCTGTAGTTTGTTCTCATTCAACTGCAGGAGGGCGGCCCCTAACCCATAACTGCTTGCTTCAGCACTAACCACAGTCTTTTTAGAAGGGTCGTAGAACCCCAACAATGGGTAAGACCCCAGCAGGGATTTGACCTGCACAAAAGATTCTTACTGTGAAGGTCCCCAGACCCAGGCAACATCTTTCTTTAGCAACTCTGTGATAGGGTGTAGTATAGTGGATAAATCTGGAAGGAACCTGCCCACATAATTCACAAGGCCCAATATTTGTCGCAGCTCATGTACATCAGAAAGACTTTTCATCTGTTCAATAGCAAGGATTTTATCAGGGTCCGGCTTGATGCCATCCCCATTGATAATATGCCAAAAGTAACATAACTCAGCCTTCCTAAAATGGCATTCTCCTTATTAAATTTCAGCCCGGTCTCTCTAATGGTCTGCAGCACACAGCTCAATCGCTGATCATGTTCTTCCAATGTAGACCCATACACCAAAATGTCATCCATGACGACTGCCGTGCCCTTGTGGTCCCTTAGGAGAGAACTCATCTCTCTTTGAAAGATTTCAGGAGCAGAGGATATCCTGAAGGGGAGGCTGCAGAAGCAAAACCGACCTACCGGTGTAATGAAGGTAGTCAGTTTGCGGCACTTTGGATCTAGAGGTATCTGCCAGAAGCCACTGGAAGCATCCAGTGTAGAGAAGAACTTCAACCCAGCCAATTTCGGAGCTATGTCTTCAAGTGTCGGCAGCACATATCTCTCTCTCTTTACCGCCTCATTCAGCCTTTTCAAGTCTACGCAGATGCATACCTTCCCTTTTTTCTTCGCAAACAGGCACAATGGGGACACAGCAGTCAGTTGCTTCAACAACCTCTTCAATAATTCCCATATTCTTCATACGCAGAAGTTCCTTCTCCACTTGAGAAATGAGCAGGAACGGAATTCTACGAGGAGTGATAATGCTGTATGGGACTGCGTCACCTTTATGTGATATTTGGACTGGGTTGCAATTCAGTAGGCCCAATTCACCAAACATGTCTTCTGAAATCTCATTCACTCTGGCGACCAGGCCTTTACCACAGGCTGCTTTTCTGCTCAATAGGTTGTTAACACACTGACCTCTAATCACATGTACCCACATGGTGAATTTCCTCTGCTTGTACTCGCAGATGGCAAAAAATTTCCCTGCACAACTCCCATATTCTTCATACGCAGAAGTTCCTTCTCCACTTGAGGCATGAGCGGGAACAGAATTCTACGAGGAGTGATAATGCTGTATGGGACTGTGTCACCTTTATGTGATATTTGGACTGGGTTGCAATTCAGTAGGCCCAATTCCCCAAACATGTCTTCTGAAATCTCATTCACTCTGGCGAACAGGCCTTTACCACAGGCTGCTTTTCTGCTCAATAGTTTGTTAACACACTGACCTCTAATCACATGTACCCACATGGTGAATTTCCTCTGCTTGTACTCGCAGATGGCAAGAAATTTCCCTGCACAATCGATGCGGCCACCAGGACTATGAACTTTTGTTGTAACCTTCGACAGCTGAGCCTGTCGAGGCAGTTTTATAAATGCTGCAAGAGACATAACAGTGATGTCTGCTCCTGTGTCAATCTTAAAGGCAACTTTGGCTCCCATTACAGTAAGAGTAACTCGCCAATCTTCATCTGAACCAGACCGTTCAACAACAGACCCTACAAAGGACACTTCTTGACCCTCCTGGTCACTTTCCACCTGCATCTCCTTAATGTATTCAGTTTTACACGCCACTTCAAAATGGTCCATTCGGTTACATTTTCTACATCTTTTGTCTTTAGCAGGGCATACGACACTCTGATCATGGGTACGGTTACACCGCGTGCAGGGAGCATGCTGCGCCCATCTGCTTCTGGGCCTATGTGTTGCCCTTGGTCTACTGCTCACACTGTGTCTTTCACTAGCAACTCTCCTGAATTGCTGCACTTCATCCACAATACTCTCGGACCTCAGATCAGCACTTTGCTTTTTCACCAGTTCACTCTAGCGGGCCATCCTAATAGCCCCATCCAATGTTAAATCAGCCTCCAACTGTAGCTTCAGTGAGACTTCAGCATCTGCAATTCCTATGACTATTCTGTCTCTGATTTGCTCCTCTTTAGCAACACCAAACTTACAGAATTCAGCTAGTTCCTACAGGCTGCGCACAAATGACTCCACAGATTCTCCCACACCCTGAACACGTTTCTGAAAACAAGTCATGAATCACATTTCTTTTGGGCACAAAGTGAGCACTGATTTTGTTCATAACTATTTCAAAGTCAAATTCTTCCCCTTCTTGGAAAGTAAAGGCATTGAACACTGGCTCTACATCTTTCCCCATAGAGTATAAAAGAGAATTAACTTGTACTTCACCACTCTCCTTGTCCAGCTTGGAAGCAATTCTGAAGCGTGGAAACCGCTGACGCCATGTGGGCCAAGCTGCAGGCTGAGAGAAATCAAAAGGCTGTGTCCTGCATCACATGACATCATGTCATGTGATGCAGGACACAGCATAGAAGGTACAACGCTATTTTATTGCAGAGCATAGAAGTATACAGCTTGTACAACACTTCTAACTTGGTAACTGCGACATAGACAATAACGGCCCTAAACCACGCCCCCATCCGGTGACATCACTTCCCACTCTCATCACAGTGATGTCACGACTTCACTGCCCTTGTGTGTTCAGGCAGGCATGGAACTGTTGCCCTAGTTACGGGACGCCACCATGAAAACAGGCTAGCTGGATCCTGTAACACATAATCAATTAATAAAAAACAACATATCAAAGCATACTTGCTAAAGGTTAAATCCTTCTATTTCTAGGATATACAACTATTATATGTATACATTCAGGGTTTATTTACGATTTTGTACCAATATGCTATGTGGGGACATCTTTCATATTATTAAGTCCTATGATACCAGGGACGTCTTAAGGAACATGTAGGACTATAATATATTCTAATATTATTAATACTGAACTCTAGGAAATATATATATACTGTGTATATAAATATATATATATATAAAATTATTATTTTAATTGTATAATATTCAAATTGTTAATAGAGTAGTGTGGAACTGCTTTTTTATATATATAATAGTTGTGCTGTCTCTTTTCTGTACAGTGGTCTAAGGGCTGGACCTTTGGACAGCAAGATGTGGCCCGAGGGCCATAATTCTGTCAACTCCACCTTACACCTACTACTGTTTTCTGAAATCTCAATGTCCCTTCTTCGGGCTTTTATTTTGTCAATGAGAACCTTTTTTAGCACTTGCCTGCTGCGTGGTAGAATTCCTATAACCCGATTTAATTCACAAAAACCCTTTCAAAAGGGCTTATAATCTTTTTCAGCTCTTTCTTTGTAGTAAAAGTGTAAACAGTATATTTACGTTTATCAAAATTCCTCTTTTTTATGTATTTGTTTCTTCAGTTTACATACATTCTCATGTACACTTCTGTTCTACTTTCTGGTTTTCTTTCGCTGAAGAATTGTATTATCTTATCTGCCTCTGTAAATAAAATATTTTGTCAGTATCTTTCTCTGCACTTCCTCGCTGTCTGGCTGTTTCCTTCTTTCTGTGTATCGACAGCTTTTGGTGAATGCTTAGAGCCTCTTAACCTTTTGGAGTCCTTTGAATATTTGTCTGTTCCTCCTTTGCTGCCTCCCATCATGTATTTTAGTTAACATTTATTTCTGTCTTGCTAAATCTTTGCAGGATGTTAATTACTAAACCAGCAGGACATTAAACAGCTGGGTACAAGTACAGTAACATGGTTACTTCTCACTGTGCTATTGCTTTTCCTCCTGTACCTGTAGCTCTCTTTAAAGCTATTCTCTTATTTTAACTAATTACAGAATCCAACTGGTACAAGTTTTGTGCTTAGCGCTGCCATCTTGTAGCTCGTGTATTGCTGCATCCTGTAATAGGAGCACTGTCACAGATCTGTGATGTTAGCGGCTGTTTAACAGCTGTACCTTGCACAGTGGGAAGATGAAGAGTTTCACTAACTGATAAATATAAGGGGTTAAAATAAGAGAAGGACTTTAAAAACAGCTGCAGGCATAGGAGGAAATACTGAGTAGTAACCATGCTACTGTAGTTGTATTTATCAGTTTAATGTCCCTTTAACACAAGTGGGATTTTATACCAGAATTAATGCAGTTAGCTTCCCATACCCTTCACCCCCTCTATGGCCTCCTGTGTCAGATGAAAGGACATCATCACATCTGCTTTAAATCTGTTTATGAGGATTATTGTGTGGCCCAAAATTCATCTTCCTGGACCCATCCCCTTACTTCCCACCCCCCTTTTGTTCTGTTGTTTCAATTCCCTTATTAACTAACAAACAGATGCTAACAGTCTACAATGTGTTCTCCAATGTGATGACTACATCCTGGCTTGAGTGGAAGTTCAGTGTGTGATCCTTTATCAGAATGTCATGTTCTACACTGTCTCGGTGGCATGGGACACCTGCAGCTTCTCAGCACCTAAACTCATTGAGGGCTGGTGGTTATTAATCCCACCTCTAAAATACTGTGACATAGCAGCTTAGGACACTCAGTCGCACCACTAGGACTTTGTGACTCATGCAAGTTAGGCAACTCTCAGTCCCCCCCCCCCCTTTTTTTTAGACAATGTGACTCATGGGAGAAGTAATGGAAGATCAGATCACACCTTTTGGAAAGATTGACTCAGGGGACATGTTCTTTATTAGTCACACTCAGTCCAAACTCTGAGAGATTTAGAGCATTCATCAGATTAAGTTGCAACTTAAAATAAATCTCTGCACAAACTCTCAGTATCTTTTTAATGTCCTGCTCTGCGTTTATCAGCTGAGCTTACTGCAAACATTCCACAAAACCTCTCCATTCAGACCCTGCACTCCTTCTCCTGTTCACATCACCCTACACTTTGTAGCCTCTCAGTCTGCTCCATCTTGTGCTTGTATGAACCTATTCCCCACAGAGGCTCTGAGTCTGGACCCTTCCTCATTCGTATCTTAAACCATATCCCTCACAATCTGTGATGCTGGATTTCTATGTTGTTCTGCATTCACCTTTCTCTGGGCATTTGCAGTTCCCCCTCTTCTATTGAGTGCATTTCACCATCTCAGAGGAGGAGGGGGGACTCAGGAAATATCATGTAGTAGCTGGAAACAGCTGAAGGTGAATGCACAATCTTGAGTGATTTAGGGGTTCTATAGATTACCCACATCATCCCCACATGTGTATAATTATAAAAGTCTCAGCATCATCCCACTGTTTGTTTAGAAAATGCACTCTCTCTTCATCACAGCATTGTCTGTTTAACAAGGGCAGTCTCAGTGTCACATCCCTTTGTGTAAGAGGATAAACTCACTATAAAAAGCTAAAATATCACACTCACTAATCTCTGTGCTGAGCTGGTAATGTGCATTGTATTGAAGGACACTCATACACTCTAAAAATACTGCACAACGGTAAATGATCATATGTTGGATTCTCTTATAAACCTATGATAATCTTATTGTTAGATATTAATCTATATAATAAGAAAAGTGTAATTTCCCTTGTTGAGTAAAAAGAACAATCTTATTGTCACAACATTTCAGTGTAACAAGGACAGTAGGTTATGTAACTGGGGCAGTTTCAGTGTATGAAATGATTAGCCCTTTCAGGTAGATTTACAAAGATTTGCTGTATATTTGCTTATTTAGAAAGAAATATAAAATAATGCACATCCTTTCATTCAAGCAAATAGATGCATACTGTTTGATTTTTGTGTAATGTAAATAAAGCAAAATCAAGCAAAGGCTTCTGTATTTGTATGAAAACCAGATTTTTAATTATAATGTTTTTTAAAAAAAATTATTACATAAAGGCATCAAATTTATTAGAGAAAAAGTGCAACAAATATCTGTGCAAATAAATTCAGCACCAAAATTAGTCAAATGCCACAGACCACAACCATTTAAAGCATTTGTTTTACTAATGAATGATAAATTCAGAATATTTACACATCCCTAGTGACTGTTAGTTTTGACCTTTTGTGTGATTTTGAATAATGGGTGCACATATTTCAAGCAGACTTGACAACATGCTTGATTTTAAATATTTGTATTAAAGCTAGCATAGAGCCAAAAAGGCTAGGAGTTTCCTTAAGGTTAATGCCTAGAGGTTAGTGAGAAGGTGGGTTGCAACATTGTTGCATTGTGAGGGGAGGGCTTACTTGGGTTTATAGGCAGGTTTCAATGGTACCCTGGCCTCTTCCCATCCTCCCTCCCTGGTTATTATCATGGGCTTGTGAGTTGAACAGCTTCCATAGGGTTGCTATGAGTTGGCTGTGGCTGGGGTTTTGTTAGTCGAACTAGGATTTTTAGTAAGATCACAGAGGTTAATTTATCCTCACGTCTTTCCAGCAGGCTTATGTGCAGGCCTGCCCTTTGGGCAGGGCGAGAGGGGCACCTGCCCAGGGCCACATGGTTTTGGGGGCCCCGCCATGCACTGTCAGTGTGAGGGTATAAGAAGGTGCAATGTATACCCTGTATTTAGTTTATGAAGAATTGTTTATGGTATAAATAGGTAACACTAAATGTTGGGACAGGGGCGGACCATACAGACCGCAGAACATACGGGGAGGGAAATAAGAGCGTTAGGGCAGTGGGGCCCCACAAATTTGTCTTGTCCAGGGTCTCGAAAAAGCTAAGGGTGTCCCTGCTTGTGGGGCCTGGTAGGTTGAGGGGTTCCCTTACTGAGGATGAGCTTTTGCCCTCAAGAGGCGTAAGGTCGTGGCCTATTTTGGGCCAGATTTGGGGAAAGGGCGGAGTAATGTCTCAGGCTGAGGGGGGAGGAGCGGATGCTTCAAGTTGGAGCCTGGGGCTCTTCTCTGCGAAAAGATGGGACAGGAGAGCTCTGGAAAGCTTGAGTACCATGTCACCTCCAATGGGTCCGAGGTCCTCTCATGGTTTGGGGAGGATATGGACTGACTTGCTGCCATGTTTCTGAATAAGTTTAGTCAATTATTTATATTTTATTATGTAATACATACAACCAGTTATGGTCTATACCTACATTTTTTGTTTTTATGAGTTATTCTAGTTATGGAGTGGGGGTGGATACCCAAGAACTACATTCTAGGCATCTAATAGTGTCTTAGTATAATGAGGTTAGTTTTGACGTCACATTTTTTGTGTGCAATCAGAGAAATCACATTGTCACACATCTCGTTTTTCCACAACACATACAAATAAGGACACAATTAATTGGACACCTCTTGAGCCTTTATTCAAACTTTTTTGTAAAATCTTTTGGTCTTAAAAAAACAAAAACAATATCATGAAGGCCTCATTTTTAGTCTCACCCCTCCAAAAACCTCAAATTAAACAAAAAAAATAACACCCAGCAAAACCCCAAAACAAAACAAAAAACAAAATCGTCAAAATGAATGCTGCAGTGATTTTGCACTGTTCATCCCCGGCATTCCGTTACAGCAGCAAGGGTTGCTTTGTTGCTGTAGAATAAACTCACTACTTAATAAGTGGTAAAACCTAGAGTTTGAACCTTTCACTGCCAGAGTAGGCTTCAAAATATATATCTAGCAACAGGGGGCTTTTAATCTTCATCTCCAAGGGAAAGGTATACACATCATGAAGGATCTGTAGGTGTGTGCAATATGTGGGCAGTGGAAGGGATTGTGCTTTGGATATGCTGGATATGTATATATATTTTTATATATATATATTTTAGTTAAATCATTCATTGCTGGTCCTGTGCTTTACATGTCAGTGATGACAGGCTTTGATAGGGAACAATATAGGTGAGAAATACAAGGTAGTCTAGTGGCAAAAATATTAACAAATTGAGTTTGGAACTATAAAAAATAACTGACATGTATTAGCCTTTGACAGTTGTTACTGAGCATACGGACTGCCAAGTAACCCTTTCAAGGCTGCAGAGTGCAAAGGATGATATGATGGGCAATGTAGCAGAGCTCTTTCCAGCAGTGAAAGGGTTTAGGACACCAGGCCACAGTAAGCACCAAGTCCATAGAAATATTAGCACCATATTGATAAACTGTGTAATTCCCCTCTCATCCCGCAGGGGTTCAGGCTGCTGGGACACAAGGTGAAGGAGAGGGCAGTGCGTCCTGGGCTGTGTCCCCTGAGAGGTAAGTACAGGGGATCTCCTTATGTTCCGATAGCAGAGACCACACCAGCGTTCATAGACACTACATGAGAGAGAAAAAAGGATCAGGTCACAGGGGAATGTAACTGGAGAAAGGCAGTAAGACAATGAAAAGGGGTGATGCAGAGAAGTGAGTCAGAGTAATGACAAGAAATAAGACAATGAGAGTGTGAGTGTAAGGAAGACAGGTGCGAGAGAAGTGACACACACAGTAATAGGACACCCTCAATGAAACATCAGTCTATGTAATATTGACATGAATAGTCACATACACACCCTGTCACTAGAGATGGGCGAAAGTGTTTATATCCGAATTAAAATGTTAGAACGAATGTTATTGTAAAAATTCGATTTACATAATAGAATGTTGATAAGAACGAATATTCTTAAAAATTTGATTTTCGAATGTTATTTACAGTTTTCGAATATCACATTCGAATATCACATTCAAATTCGAATATTACATTTATAAAACACAATTGTAGACTAGAAACACTATTTTGAATATCACATTTGAATCGAATATCACATTCGAATCGAATGTCACATTCGAATTTGAATATTACATTTATAAAACACAGTATTAGACTAGAAATACCATTTCAAATTCGAATGTAGCATTCGAATTCGAATATTACATTTATTAAACACAGTTGTAGACTAGAAATACTATTTCAAATTTGAATGCACATTCGAATTAGAATATTACATTTTGAAATTTAATGAATACATAGCTAAACATTCTATTATTCGAACGAATATTTTCTAATTTTATTGAAAAATTCGAAAATCAAAAATTTGAAAATAGAATGTTAGAATGTTACATAAACATTCCAAATTCGATTCGAACAAACGAATGTATCAAAATTCGTTTTAAATTTCAAATTTTTAGAAACATTCGCCCATCCCTACCTGTCACACTCTCAATATGACAATGAGAGCAATGATGAGAAATCCCACATCACAATGACCAGAACACAAACAACAGAAACAGTCACATACTACACCATATTGACATACACATCATATTGCGAGGATGTGTCACATACACCACATTATACTAAGAGGTAGTAACACTGTCGGATAAATTGCACCATCTCTCATTGGTAGGAACGGTCACTTTAAGAATAATAGTTATCTTAAACATACACACTATGGGCTCGATGATCAAACATTTTGTGGAGAGAAATTGTGCAGAATCATTAGGATTTTTAGCATTATATTGTAATGCAGGTGTCTTCACACTCATAGGAATCACTCATATGCTATGTCACTGACAAAAAGCATCACACATACATTATATCAAACTGAAAAGATTAACAAAGAAATTGTCACAATGGCAAGAATCATAAAGCAAACACTATCACACCGACAAAAATCATCACACAAACACTATAGCACGGGGCTTCAAACTCCATACGGAGCTTGATAAATAGGCCCCTATATCGCACTGACAAGAATCATCACACAAAGACTATATCACACTGACAAGAATCATCACACAAACACTATATCGCACTGGCAAGAATCATCACACAAACACTATATCGCACTGGCAAGAATCATCACACAAACACTATATCGAACTGAGAAGAATCATCACATAAACACTATATCGCACTTACAAGCATCATCAAACACACACTATATCAAACTGACAACAATAATCACACAAACAGTATCACACGCTAAAGGATCATCACACAAACACTATATCACACTGACAAGAATCATCATGCAAACACTATATCACACTGACAAGAATCATCACAAAAACACAATATCGCACTGGCAAGAATCATCACACAAACACTATATCAAACTGACAAGAATCATTACAAAAACAGTATCACATGAAAAAGAATCATCACACAAACACTATATCACACTGACAAGAATTATCATGCAAACACTATATCCCACTGACAAGGATCATCACACAAACACTATATTACACTGGCAAGAATCCTCGCACAAACACTATATCACACTGACAAGAATCATCACACAAACACTATCACACTGGCAAGAATCATCACACAAACACTATATGGCATTGACAAGAATCATCACACAAACAGTATAACACATTTTAAAGAATCATCACACAAACACTATATCACACTCACAAGTATCATCACACAAACACTATATCGCACTGACAAGAATCATCACACAAACACTATATCACACTGAGAAGAATCATCACACAAACACTTTGTCACACTGACAAGAATCATCACTAAAACACTATATCACACTCACAAGAATCATCACACAAACACTATATCACACTGACAAGAATCATCACACAAACACTATATAGTACTGACAAGAATTATCACACAAACACTATATCACACTGACAAGAATCATCACACAAACACTATATCACACTTCATCATCATACAAACTATCAAATTGCACTGGTAAGAATCATCACACGAACACTATCGCACTGGTAAGAATCATCACACAAACACTTTATCACACTGACAAGAATAATCACACAAACACTATATCACAATGACAAGAATCATTATACAAACAATATATCACATTGACAAGTATCATCATACAAACACTATATCACAGTAACTAGAATCATCACACAAACACTATATTGCACTGACAAGAATCATCACACAAACACTATATCACACTGACAAGAATCATAATACCAACATTATATCGCATTGACAAGTATCATTATACAAACACTATATCACACTAACAAGAATCATCACACAAACACTATATCGCACTGACAATAATCATTACACAAACACTATATCGCACTGACAAGAATCATCACATAAACACTATATCGCACTGACAAGAATCATCACATAAACACTATATCGCACTGACAAGAATCATCACACAAACACTATATCACACATCACACAAACAGTATGGGGCCGATTTACCAATGTCTGGCGGACATGATACACTTTATTTGTATTGTTATTCACAGTTAATATTTTGTTGTAAGGTTTAGACTACAGGGTGTTTGTCATTTAGGATTGTGAATCGTAAAGTGATAGTAGATTCTAGCATATCAAAAATGCTAGGATTTACCATCACTAAAAAAAACTGATGGGTAAATGCCTTTATTTCACTGTGGCTTCAGCGCGAACTTAAGTGCCTCCTGTCACCCATGGCACAGCTCAGTTTTTTTAAAGAGGTGAAGGTTCCACCACTTATCCAATAATGCTAGCCGACTGGCATTATGCTGTAGGCTAGCATGGCTATTGGTTAAGAGGTGAAGACGTCACCTCAGAACAAAATGAGCTGTGCCGTTGGCGGCCAGAGGTGCTTAGGTTAGCGCTGCAATGACATAGAGGTACATATTTATCAGGTTTTTTTAAACTGATGAATGAAAGTCGCCTTTATTTTTAGTGATGGTAAATCCTATAATTTCTAAACACTAGAATTTACCATCACTTTAACAGCGATGAAAAGCATTTGGGGTCATGTTTTCTGTCCTCACCTGGAATACAAGTATTTTCACATTCTTTTTGTGTCTTGAACCGATTGTCATTTCCACCGCAGCCTCCATACCAAAACCGGGTACAGCTCTTGGTTTGTGGGTCATAGTACCACATCAGGGTAAAGTCCCTACAGGTTCCGTCCTCCTTTGGCAAGTTACAGACCAGAGAGCCTATGAACAGAAGATATCTATCAGGAAAAGGGGGCAGAAACGGTGTGTATGGTGCCAGTTATTGATAAGGCTAGCACACTAAAGCACCTTGTGAACAAAACTAAAAAATATCTCTAATCCCAACGTACCTATGTTGGATCTGATTCAATAAAGTGTGAATATTTCTAGATGGCAACATCTGCTTCATTACAAAATAGTGAGCACACAGCTACCATAAGCATTTTTCATGTATAAATTTATTAATTTATTATCAATCTCTCTATTATACATTTATAAAAAAAAAAATTGTCAGAGATAAACATTTATTGTACAGTATTCCATTTAAATGTTTATACTCACGTGAAAATGTATATGTAAGATTGTATCTAGTATCAGTAATGCAGGCAAAAAAATATTTCCATGCAAAGGGGTCTTTTATGTATACATATATATATATTTATATTAATATGATGTAAAGCTTGTTATACTTAAAGAGACACTAAAATTAGTTTTTGTTAGACGTTAAATTATTAAGGCTAAAAACATATATGTTAAATAACCTTCAGTTAGACAAATGCTACATTACAGATGTTTAAATTGATTTTTAAACTATTAGAAACTGGATGCTAGTAGAACAGATAGCTGATTGGCTGACAAGGGGAACTCCTATAGTACTGTTAACAGACATTGACACATTAACGTAACTTTTTTTTTCCTAAGCATTCATTTTTGGGAAAAATAATAGAAAAATGTATGTGTAATATGGGGTACAGTATAAAGTTCAATGCGGTTTAAGTATTTAAAATAAACCTCCAATAAAAGAAAAAGGACAGAAGATCATGGGAAAACAAGCTATACATTGCACAATAGAGTAAAGGGACAGCCTAGTCAAAATTAAACTTTCACGTTTCAGATAGGGCATGTAATTTTAAACAACTTTCCAATTTACTTTTATCATCCAATTTCCTTTGTTCTCTTGGTATTCTTTGTTGAAAGCTAAACCTAGGTATCATTTGTTAATTTCTAAGCCCTTGAAGGCCACCTTTTATCTCAGTGAATTTTGACAGTTTTTCACAGCCAGACAGCGCTAGTTCATGTGTGCCTTATAGATAAACATTATGCTCACTCCCATGGAGTTATTTATGAGTCAGCACTGATTGGCAAAAATGCAAGGCTGCCAAAAGCACTGAGATAAGGGGGCAGTCTGCAGAGGCTTAGATACAAGGTATTGGTAATCAAAGAGGTAAAAAGTATATTAATATAACCGTGTTGGTTATGCAAAACTGGGGAATAGGTTATAAAGAGATTATCTTTTATTTTAAACAATACAAATTCTGCTGTAGACTGTCCCTTTAAATATCATAACCCCCAGTTTTGCAGGATTGCTGCTGTTTGGAAACTCATTCTTTCTATCAGTCCTGCTGCTTTTCCACTTGTTCAGATCCTGGAATTCACCATGCCCCAGCCCAGAATGTCCTATCTATGATCGGTAAGACTGCCCAGCCCCCCCCCCCCCCCCCATGGCATTGCCTAGCTCTTCACAGAGACCCAGGTCCCAACCAGAGTCACCCAGTCTTGATATGGTAGTGTATATTATTAAGATTAAATATTGACCAATTTTTAGGTTATCTCTCCTCAGCAGCAATATATACAAATTTTAGAGATAAATCATGTAACCAAACAATAAAACATTTAGCAATTCAAATAAAAGCAAGTAAATGACCATTGTCCATATGACAGAGGGAGAAGTCAACATAATTAAGTTACACCACATGTAACAATAGCGAGACAGTAAAACATATCTATACTGTATAGGAACCATGCAAATTCAGTTACTCCATGTCTGACAAAAAGGTATTATTGTAATTCGCTTTTGCTGTTTTCTTAGAATGTATCTCCTTATATTTATCTCTGGATAACACAATGCTGCCGTACTCTACACTATTATCAGACTAGATAAAAACACTAACAACTAGCTCTAGCAGGGGAGGGACACAAAGAAATCATAGCCCTTTGCTAAAATTAATTCACAAAAATAACTTTTTGGAAATGAAACCCAAAAACTTTATTTTGTGATTCAGATAGAGCATAACATTTTATAAAGTTTCCAATTTACTATTTTAAATTTGCTTAGTTTCTATGATATTATGGGGCCGATTTATTAATGTGCGGGCGTACATGGTCTACTCTAGCGGATCATGTCCTCCCCCACATCGATAAATGCCGACAGCATCTGCTGTGGGCATTTATCATTGCACAAGCATTTCTTGTAAAATGCTTGTGCAATGCCGCCCCCTGATCATTCGCGGACAATCGGCCGCTAGCAGGGGTGTCAATCACCCGATCGGATACCTCAGAGGTGGGGGGGCGAGTTAAGGAGCAGTGGCCCCTATGTGTTGAAGAGATACCTAGGCATCTGGAGCACTACAGGGCAGGATATAGTGCTGATATCTAGTGCTATTGCAAATGGATAACATTCTTGTAAAACTGCAGCCTCCTAAGCTTATGTCCCTGCTTTTCAACAAAAGATTACCAAAAGAGCAAAGAACAATTGATAATAGAAATAAATAAGAAATTTGTTTAAAAATCGCATTCTTTATCTGAATCGTGAAAGAAAAAAAATGTGTGTTTCATATCCCTTTAATTGCTGCAATCAACATTGTGTGTTTGGGTGCATTTCAAATTGAAATAAATGCATTTTTTGCAATAGACTTTCAGTATCAAAATTGCTTCTAGTAAAAGTTATTTCTTGTTTTCTGCAGCATACGTACATATGCTGTGAGTGCCCTGTGCACCAGCATTCAAAATCACTGCTTTTTAAAGTCAGCAGTGGCTTGTATGACAAGTCCCCACTGATGCAATACACACCTCCAGTTCTCTGACCTAGCATGGTGTCTGAATCCTGATCCTCTATTCACGTGTAGCATATGTGCATATGCTGCTGAAACTAATAACTTTTACTAGAAACATTTTTGATGAAGGAAGTATATTACAAAAAACGCTTCTATTTAAAAATGAAATGTGTCGTGGACATTTTAGTTTTGCTTTTGGTATCTCTTTAAAACAAATAAGTGGAAAAAAAAACATTAAAGGGACATGAAACCCAAAATTTTTTTCAGTAGCTGCCGATTGGTTGCTGCACATAGATGCCTTGTGTGATTGGTTCACCCATGGGATATCTAAAGAATGAAGCAAATTAGATAATAGAAGTAAATTGGAATGTTGTTTAAAATTGTATTCTCTACTTAAATCATGAAATAAGTTTTTTGGGTTTAGTGTCCCTTTAACTTGCATGATTCGGAAAAAAAAAGTTTCTTAACATTTAAGCATAATCCATAGGAATATAAAACTTAGATATAAAAAGTCTCTCTTTTCCAAAATCTGACAAATAATCTCAGTATTCCGCAGACCCATTATGCAGAACCTTTTCTCTAAAAAGCATTTAAGCATGACTTACGTATGTGGACTCACATATGCTTCAGTTTAGTTTTTATTAAGTTTGCATCTGTTTGGGGACAAATTTACATGACCAAAACTGAAAACAGATCTATGAATCATTTTAATGAAATATTTGAGAAAACAAGCAGCAGATTCGGACGTGTGCTTTTTGTTTGCAAAAAAACATTTTCCATAACCTGGGAATACATTCCTGGGAAAGGGAACAGATTTAGA
Source organism: Bombina bombina (assembly GCF_027579735.1). Classification (NCBI taxonomy): domain Eukaryota; kingdom Metazoa; phylum Chordata; class Amphibia; order Anura; family Bombinatoridae; genus Bombina; species Bombina bombina. The sequence goes on along the minus strand of NW_026511135.1, from coordinate 23,840 downwards.
GGAAATCTCTATTTGAAACGCCAAAGCCTTGGACTAAACGTATCCATGGCCCTGATACATAACCAATTATGGTGAGAATAATAAATGTTTAGATAAAAATAATTTTCAATTGATTGCCAGCTATATGTGCTTTACCACAATGCAATGGGCACAACAGTTGCTTTCAATATCAACAGGATTATTTTACCAATGCAACTACATAACCAGAGTTCATAGCAGGGGCACGCAAACTTTTTTTATTTGAATGGAGAGACAATCACTAATGGTGGGATGGGATAGTGGGCACATTACATTATACTCATGCTTATTGTTAACACCTCAAAATAAAATTGTATTGTAATCATGATTTTAGATAAACCATAAATAAGACATTAGTTACTACTAATTATACTAATTTAACTGTATGTGCTACTAATTACTGATGTCTGTTTTCTCTCTTAGTGGTGCTTGTGGGCCAAGCTGGTAGTTTTGGTGGTCTTTCTAACAGCTATCTTGTTAGGCAAAAAGAACTGCAATGGGTTTCAAAGAAAAATGGTGGGGTCCAACATGGGATCCAAAGGTTTAATGGGTTAAACAAAAGGATTTAATTTAATTTCCAACCAGTGGCCAGGTATTAGTAGTCATATAGTTGCATAGCTCTGTTTGGTCTGCATGTCGTTGCCTAGCAAGGACAAGAAAAGAGGTATATTGGAAAGAGGGAGTTTATTAAATACATTTATACATAATGTCATAAGGCTGCATGATATGATGGTGCGCTACAAATCATAATAATAATATTAAATCTTTGAAACCATCTTTGGGTCAGTGCCAACTAGGATAAAACTCTGTTTTCAGTACCTGGCAGTGACTTTCCTTCAAGGGCTGAGACTTGGACATTCTTCTCACCTGCTGTGGAAAACACATATATGGTTAATGGGAAACTGAACGCTTTTTAGATATCGTTATGGGTAGAATGTGTTCCTGTTTATGAAAGTGAAGACAAAGGAACAGTAATAAAGCTGAAATAAAAATTGCAAGCTGTTGCAGTTGCTCATCTATAAGGAAATAACTGTGGAAGCAAAGCATTAAAGTAGCTTATTTATGCGAAGTCCCAGGAAGGAGAAAAAAAAAATAAGTCAGCTGGTGAGGAAATAAAATAAGAATGTGAGCTCTGTGAAGCACAAAACATCTCTGTATCACAACTGTAATAAGAATAGTGAGCTGACAAGTTTCATATCTATTTGCAGTTTGGGAGAGAGAGGGAGAAATTAAGAAGTCTCCAACTTCACCAGTTCCCAGATTCTAGATCTATGGAGCGGATTCCCTAAACAATAGGGGGATAAGTGAGATTTAGTGAATCAGCTGTACAGAATAACCTGGAAACTGGTGAAGCTGAAGAGATTGGTGAGGATTTTGAGGATGGAGATGCCTTCTTTGTATGCATTTATTTATTTTTTGTGATGAGGGAATACTATACTCGAATGCATAATCTATTCCCTGCACAAAAAAACTTACATGTACAATATATGTTTTTAATATAAATGAATTAATTAAGCAAATGATGTCATCATGTGATTTTTGTATTGAAGATCGGATTATGACTGATATTATGATGTTCTTTTAAAAAATATTTCCAAGTTTATAACATAGAAATAATCAGAGTGTGATATTTTGCAGTGTTATGTGGTATGACACTGATAAAACAATCTAAGTTTAAAAAACTATAAAATAACAACAGCCAAAATTCATGTTGCCTGTGAACTTCAGTGTGGCCAACAGTGCAACTTTGACATGGTTCCAAGTGAATCCGTTTCTGACTGTATGCCAGTTGTATAACCTATTAAACAGTTCTAAGAAGGCATAATGTCATTTTACAAGATATTTTGAAGACCAAAGCATAACAGAAATATTCTATTTAGTTTCTTAAAAGCAAATCAGCAGCCCCATATGCCCCCATCATATTGATGCTTTATAAATTTATATTTTTCTAAAACTGGTAGTGACTCAAATCTCATGTTCCTTGAATTAATTTTGCTCCAGTGTCTGTACAAATACTGATCACTGGGCGATGGATAGGGGTCATGCAAGGCTAAGAGCACCCAAGAAAAGCATTGCAAGATGACAACGCTTAGGGCGAGGTTACAAGTGGAGCGCTATTTATTGCTCCTGCTCAAGCGTTAACTGCACGTCTAGGATACTGCGTGTATTACAAGTTGAAAGTAAAAATATCTGATATTTTTTTTTGTAAAATACATAACTATAGCTTTATTTATAGATGATTATAAAGAGGTATAGATATATAGAAATATATATATAGGAATATCTATTTAAAAATACAAAGAACATATTCCCTTATGTGAAGGACATTGGAATGTGAAAATGTTAAACACTCTATTATAAAAGGAATAATGCATAAAAATGATTTTACATGTTTTCAGCTACTTAACTTGAAAGGTCTCCCGTGTACACACACACACACATATATATATATATATATATATATATATATATATATATATATATATATATATATATATATATATGTTTCTATGTGTTTTACTGTATTTTTACTGTATATATTTAACATTTTAACATTCCAATGTTCTTCACTTACAAGATAATGCCTTTTTCAATCTTAAATACATATTTCTATATATGTGTGTATATACTTATACTTGCATATCTTTTCTTATATATAACAGTATCAGATAAATATACTGTATATATAAATATATATTTAATACTATTAAGTATTTAATTATTTAGTGCTCATGAGAACTTAGTATTCTTAAAGCACGTTATTGAAATATTACATATAAAATATTATATATATTGAGCCCTTATAACTTTTTATTACAATATTTGTTTGAATAATTTTTTATCAGACAGTATTATTATGAGTGTAACTGTACTTTTAAATGTATTTTTGATGTTTTTTGTGACACTTTTTATTTGAGCGTTACAGTTAACCAGAGCTCTGAGATCATGATAACCCGATGTGCGTTAAATTCAATTGAGTTTGAGCGAACAAGTTTACTTTCAACTCATAATACGCTCGCTACTTCCGATGCGCGCAAACACCCATGATAAATCCATTATTGCTTGCGCGTAACAGTTATCACACCATTCGTAATTGGGTTCTTAGTTGGGTGTATATGAGAACCTGCCTGATTAAATGACGGTTCTTATTTGCATTCAGATCATTCATTACAAAGCAGTGCAATTAATATAACTGGTTCCCATGACTTATACTTACTTGTCTTAAGACACCTGCTCAAGCATTCAGCTTCAGTGTCAAATCTATTGGCATTACCACCACACCCTCCATACCAAACCTGGGTGCAAATCTTGTTTGTCTTGTCAAAGAACCACTTAACCTGAATGTCCTTGCACTGAGTGCCCATGTCCAGGTCTAGCCCACAAGGATCTGTTGAATTGGAATTTCAGAGAGTGTGGAATGTTAACATAGAGTGTGCAGCATTAGAGAGTGTGCAGTGTTGCACAAAGTGGGCAGTGTTACAGAGCATGTGCAGTGCTACAGAAAGAGTTTAGCATGATAGAAAAAAATGCAGAATCAGGAGCACAGAGTTGCCAAACAGGGACCATGCATGCTGTTCCTTTGTGTGTCACTGGTGTTGAAGAGAAAGCTACAGAACATTATTGACTGCCCCTTCAGCATACAGGAAGTTACTGTTAGTTTTATAAGATGGACTAGACTGGCTAAAAGGTAGGAAATATATATGATTTTATTAAATACATTATTTAACAATATAATATTGGACGATAGGTTGTTATGTACTCTGTTCCAAGCTGTTAAGGGCTCTTTTATCAGTTTTTTGATGGGTTTTAAATTCAAAGCCATTCAACACTAATGTTTTCCCATGAATTTTCACATAAGATACCCTAGTTAGCCAACCATCACTTCCTGTATTCCAATCCATTAGAAAAAAAATGTTTTCTCACATGTTTTAACATCATTTTTGGATTAATCTAATCCGACAGCCTTGCAGTTTTTTTTTTTAAAGCTATCTTGGATTGTGTTGAAGGGCAAATAATTACAAATGATCAAAGTTATATAAAATGTTTACTACAAAACCTTAGGAGAAAGAAATAACAACCTTCATTCAAGACAATAGCCAATCATTATCAATATTAAATCAATAAATCACCTTTTTTCTTTCTCATCATTTGGCAGTAATTTTTCAATGATTTCTTGTGTAAAACTGAATTTAAACAACATTTTACTTAATAAAGAGGGCTCACTTCAGACAGATCCAACTCCACTACCCATTGGGGAGTTGATTTGGGCTGGTATCATGGTGCCGAAAAAGGCATTATACTTCCCTCATTACAAAAGTTTGAGGTGGTATAATAGGATGTGTAACCTTCTGACCAGCGAGACCAGTCACATCAAGCCCCACCATCTTGTACTTACCAATTTCTGGAGTGTTCAGAGGTTCTGTGTTCATTGGCATATTTATACTGGACACAGCTGCTGGCTTTTGTTGAGATTTACCTGTAGAATAAACACAAACAATATGGCGCTGAAGTACCAAGCCATTAAACTTTTAATTTATCTTTTAAAGTAAAATTCATCCAATTAAATTTATAGAGAATGTGATCTATGTTTTTTAGTGCAAATCCCTTTTTGATTATGTTACCAGGGTAACGTAATTGCTGCTTCATCATGTGATTTGCACCAGATTCCCAAGCAATTTTACACAAATTATTGTTAATAGTAAATAGATTATGCATTCTTTGTTTTGCCTCGGGGTATTATTGTTCCTCCAGGAGTCTAGTAAAACATTTGTGGACAGTACTAAGCAAGTAGTGGTCAGGCACAAAAAAGTAATTGAAAAAACAAACATTTAAAACTGGTAAACAACGTTTTAATGATATTAGCTATACTCATTAATATTAAGAATAACAACCTGTTTCATGTAGACAAAACTATTCTAATCTATCACCTATCTTCAAGGACTAGAACTTCAGATCTCTTAGACCTGTGGCATATACAGTATAATAATTTTAAACATGGAATCTGTCACTTACTGGTGGTAAATATTGCATGGTAAGTGACCTGGCCATGTGCCGGATGGTGGCCTATGATTGTGACCTTATATTGTTGTCCACTCTGTAGCCCTCCAATGACTCTTTCAGTCCCGGTGACATTTTGTTTGACAACTAGAACTTGGTCAGCAAGTGAGGTGACACTAAGGTCATAGAGGTGAGGTTGTTGGGGAAATGTGTTGGTCCACCGTAGCCGTGCACTGTTTTCTGTCACATCAAGCACTTTCAAATCAGCCTGTGGTACCTCTGGGACTGGTGATGAAATGGATGGATCTGGTAAGATAGATTGAAAGACATTCAATTCATGTCCACATTTGGAATAAAAGACTCAAGCAGGCTAGCTCTGCTTTACAACTAATTAATTCTACATCAGGATTCTCCTAGTAGTTGTCTTGTATACATTCATGAATTATTGTATAATCACAAATTAAACTTACACTAATATTTATAGACACATGAGTGAATTCAAAGGCAAAGAGTTTACCTGTAGGTGTGCCTGTGGTCATAGGGACTGGTTCCACTTCAGTTTGAGGACTGGACACAATCTCATCTGTTGTTTCATAAGCAGTTACTCTGTTAGGGGAACAAGAAATCCACTCCTGACATTAGTCTGTGTTCAAGTAAGTTAACTTATTCAGTAACCATTTTTGTTTAATTGTGATATACCTTTAAGGTATATCCCGCCCTGGAACAGGAACCTCCCTATTTAAAGGGGTTGGTTCAGACTCTCATAGCCTGGAAATTGTAGAAGTCAAAGAAAGCTCCTTATTATTTGACTTGTTTCGATTTTGGTCTGTGAATCTCTACCTAACTTCTAATACCCTGTTCAATTCTTCGTTGGAAGTTTATTGCTTTGTTCTCATACTATTTGTATATTGCAGTGGCTTGTATCACCTATCATCTTACCTGGTTTCTTGTAAACTTTTGCACTATCGTTTACTTTCAAAGGGCCGCCGGAACTACATTCTCGCCGGGACCGGAAGTCGCACTCACACCGCAATAGCGCAACTGCCAGGTCAGTCTCTACCTACACACAGCACCGGAGATTCTTTGTACCACATACCTTAAGGTAACCTTTCTATGCATAATATTTGCTCACACGATGTCATGTTAAAAGTGAGTTTCTCATTATAAAGTGGTACTCGGTTTGTGCTTTAACTAAGGACTGTTTTGGATGAATGGACTTGTACATATTTTATGCTGTGTTTGTGTGAGTGCGTGAAGTCGGCCGAAGATCAAGGGGAGCCAAAAGTTATATGCAGGATTTATGCAATATAAGGATATATCTATATTTTGATTTTGTTTCTACCTATTATTGATAATAGTTATCATTAACTTTGTGATCATAGCAGCAAGGTTGTATGGATCATAAATAAGAATCTAATCATTCAAATAACAACAGTCTCATTTAGAACTAAACTGGTTATTATAAAGATTGATTTCTGGTTTAGATTTCTCAAGAGCAACAACTCCAATATTTTAACACTACATAAAAAACGGTTTACAACCGGTGCATCACAATAATGGATCCTGTTCTTACTTCTATATTTCAGGTTCAGACATGTAACACACTGGTTTGTTCCTCCTCTAACCCATTTATCTATCCACAAGCACTAAACCTCCATTATTCTTCCTGCTCTAATTGTTTTCCCCAAAATTGACCCATACCACGAATGACACATTTATAATGGAGATACCGGTCCTATAAATTAAATATTCTAATTTGTATGCTAATTAATGAAGACCATGGAAGTGTCAAATATATGAATACATTTAATTTAAAGGTTACATTATGAGTAAGATTGTGGGGTGCATATGTTCCCCGTATTAATCACTTCACAAGCAAACACTTGTGCAATGCTGCCCGCTACCATCATGCAACCAATTGCATGAGAGTAGGGCTAGTCATTCACCCTGGACTCATCCACCAGCAAGGGCTTATGAAGCACCAGTTTAAAATGCTGCTTTATAAATATCAGTTGAAGGCTCAAATGAGCGAGCATGCAACCGATTGGGCCCTAAGTAACATAAAAGTGAGAGGTTTATGTCACCATTGAGGCCTCAGCTTTTTTACTGTACTCACATCTCTTTGTAGTTCTCATTTTGGGGTAACCTCAGCAATCGCTCATACTGGAACAAGGCACACTGCTCCTCGATTTCTGGAGAGAGTTGGTAAGTGTTTTGCACCTGTGGATACATGGAACAGAGGGATAATCACTTTATGTTATGGCCCATATAAAAGCACCAACAACAATATAGATCACCACCTTTGCAGCTAATCATGATATATGTAGGTTCATACTGTATTAAATAAAAAAGGCCATACTATTGATTTCGTTTTGTACATTTGAAGGTGATAAAGTATATCACTGCAAGGTTTACAGGTGTATAAACTGTCTCTTATGAAATAATTTCAGAAGCCAAATATGCTGTAATGATTAACAGTTTAGTTCCAATTGTTAGAGGAGTTAGTACATTTCTACTTTCTATCCCCAGAATCATACTTACTGCTGATGAATCCTGGTAGCTGTAATGCAAATCGCAGTAGGTTCTTCTCAAGCAGCTCGGATGGGTTGCTTGCCTTCTTAAAGAAGACATCTTGAGGTTCACTGGCCAAGGTAATCAATTGGCCCACATTTACTTTCTTTCCAACAGTAAGAACCACAAAGAATATACCCTTGCACTTAGCCTCAGTTACTGTTCTATAAAGCTGTTTGAGTTCTGAGGCCTTCACTTCTCCAGTCAGGATTAGGAAAATTACTTTCATTTCCCTAGGATATGGTGCTGTTCCAAATACATGATCTACAGTATACTGGATAGCACTGCTAAGTGACCTTGCACCATACAGTTGAGTCATCTTATTTAGAATGAAGTCATGCAATTGAAGAGGGGAACCGTATTCTGTCAACCCAACATCTACTTGTACAGGGGAGGTGCTGGCATTATTTTGGTACTCATAAGGGGCATGCTGGACCACAGCAATACGGGCATGATGGGAAGAGGTCTTAGGTTCTGGGCTAAGTTCCAGTTCCCTGACGACATAGTACAAAAAGTTTTTAATCTCTGCAAACTGGGCAGCAGTGGTGGAGTCTGAGCTGTCAAGGAGGAAAACAAGGTCAATGTCTTCATCAGTGGTAGTTGAACGGCGCAGACGGAAATCTCCTCTTGGTGTACCAATGCTGCTCCCACATGTACGGTCTGGTTCACATATATCTGCATAGATAGAAGTCTGAGAATGAGAACTTACAGGGAAAGAAAGCAAGCACTGCCTGTGATCTATCATTTTTGGAAAATTTTATAAAAGGTTATATCTTGGGCACAATATTGTTCTTCAGGTATCATTGCTAGAGAGGAAGTCTACAACTTCTAGCTGGTGTGTTGAGAGGTACAGGAAGTTGCTCCACTTACCTAGACATACATGGCAGGACAAAACTTTGCGAATGGTTTCATTAAACTGAGCAGCACCTGTACTGAGAAACAATAGCCTGACCCACAGCTGTGTTGTTAACCTGGAATGGATAAATACAGCATATATATGATAGGACCCCTAAGGATGTAGGAATACAGACTTTTAATGTCATCTATAAATGGAAGAACATTAAGCTGTTGTTCTCATGAAAATGTATGTAATGCACTTAGAAGAAACAATGTGTAATGCTCCTCCTATGGCATCTATTATCTCTACCGTACATTGCTGGACCAAAATTATTATAATATTATAATAATAATTATTATTTATTTGAAAGTGACACAGCAAGGAACCTGTAGGAGGTCGGAATGTATGCCTTTCTTAAACTGGGTTAAATAAACTTAATACATACTGCTGATTTACACACCATTGGGCATTTTTACCAATATTTAAAATTTGGTAATGTTTTCTGTTTGAATTTGTATGAGTAACAGAAGTTAAAGCACATTTAACAACACAACATTTTTTTCCTTTTATAATTAGTCATAGTAGTTAAAATGTGTATATTGCAAAAGACCAACCATACAAAGCAAATATTTTAAAATAATTTTAAACTGTTTAATGATTTACAATCATATTGAGAACTGTGATATAATTATCTTATCCCCCTTAGAGCTAGATTACAAGTGGTGCGCGTGTTTGTTTAGCGCTCATGGCCAAAAACGTTTTACTTTCAACTTGTAATACATGTGCTACCCGAAGTGCACAAAAAGCTTGCTTTTAGGGAAGTTAATGCACGAGCGGGAGTGATAAAGTGATGTCCACTCGTAATCTAGCTCTTAATTGGGAACAGTTACAGCTAGTTTATCTGCTGAGATTAGGAAGCCGGTTTTAGACAATGTCCAGCATGCAAACCTAGGTTATAGAATTTGCCTTTTGTTCTCTCTAGGGAAAATGGAACAAATACAATTTCAAGATGCTTACAGCAAGAGCAGGTAAAATAAATAAAGATTGTTTATTATAAAGTCGTTAAGTATGCATAAATAATTATCAATTATAGAATAATGATAAATTCTATTCTTGGTGTTTAGCAATGTATTTAACATTTCCGTTTTAAAAAATCCTTAAAGGGTACATTAGCATGCGTTATCTAGAAAACACATACTAGAAAAGGACACCTACAATAAAAAAACTACCATCCAAATCCATTTTCTTTCAATGAGATCAAATTGAGGTCTGGCTTTGTGGAAAAGATGTAATGGGAGACAGTACAAAGCTCTAAAATGATTTGGGAGCCTTCTCTGGAGACCATATTCCTTTCATCATCAAAGAATCCCAAAACGAATGTATTACATTAGCATATGTGGTGTAAATGCCTCATTACGGGTGTGAGACTCTAATCAGTAACAGAGGATATCTTGCTGGGTAAGAAGTTAGAGCCCACGTATTTTGGTTCATTGAGATAACAAAACGAGTTGCATGCATAAAAAAAGCACAGCATATATGGCCTCAACCATCAGGTCTATAAACTGCCTTAAAAGGACAGTAAAGTCAAAATAAACTTGCATGATTTGGATAGAGCATGTGCTTTTCAACAACTTTCCAATGTACTTCTATTATCTAATTTGCTGTTTTCTCGTGGTAAACTTTTTTTAAAAATCATACCTAGGTACGCTCAGGAGCATCAAAACACTACTGGGAGCTAGCTACTGGTGAGTGGACATAAATGCTGCTTGTCATTGGCTCACCTGATGTACTGTTAGCTCACAGTAGTGCATTGCTGCTCTGAGCCTACCTAGGTATGCTTATCAACAATGGGTACCAAGAGAACAAAGCAAATTAGATAATTAAAGTATATTGGAAAGTTGTTTAAAATTGTATGCTCTATCTAAATCCTGAAATAAAAATGACAAGTTTCACTACAATGTAAGTGATCCACATTAGGGGCCATAAAACACAAAATTCTTCTTCATTATTCAGATAGAGCACACAATTTGAAACAACTTTCCAATTTACTTTTTTTTTTAATCTATTTTGCATTATTCTCTTGGTATCCTTTGTTGAAAAGCAAGCTAGGTAGGCTCAGGAGCAGTAATGCACTACTGGGAGCTAGCTACTGATTGGTGGCTGCACATATATGCCTCTTGTCATTAGTTTGCCCAATGTGTTCAGCTAGCTCCCCGTAGTGCATTGCAAAGATAACAAGAGAATTAAGCAATTTTGATAATAGAAGTAAATTAATTGAAAATCTTTAAAATGTATGTTCTATCTGAATCAGAAAAGAAACATTTTGTCTTTTATTTCCCTTTATGCTTTACAGAAATGTGAGCTTATGAATTGTGCAACAGCTTTATTTGTCTATGGGAGTCACTATAGATAACTAACCTGTGTAGCACAATCATGTCGCTGCATACTCACTGCTGTTGCAATATTATTTACTTTGAGAAAAGTCCAGACACATATAATGTAGTGCCAGCTTCAAATTGAATCAAAATAAAATGCTTATCCTCATTAACATTACAACCTACCAAAATGAATGGCTTATAAAGACCTGGCCCACACTACAATAACCTAGATGTGAACAGACCGTTACTACTTGACCCATAACCAACTGCTGTTAACCGTATTTGTGACTCTGTCTCTCAATGCAAGAATCCCATACTACCCACTCAAACCACCCTATGTAACCCTCCCACAGCAACCCTTTCCTAAACCATGATGACCTAGTCACACCTCCCACTACACAAGATCTGCTTACAAACTCCACATCCAATATCACTCCTTCTTCTATCAGCCCAACCTGAATAATCCACACATGCAAACCACTTGAAATGTTTTAAGCAATTTGTGTAATAAGTTTAGGAATCTTTCCACAACTGAAGAATGTACATGGCTGCATTAGATATACAGCATTAATTATAAACTAGTATCCACTTAAAAGAGGACTCACCTGCAGAGCATTAGACAATACCCTGTCTTCCCTATTAGTGAGGAAGACAGATGACACTCCTGCATCATACAGCTTAAGCACTGCCTCATTGAGTTGCTGGGAGGCTTTGGTTTGTCCATTACTGAAAAACACTGCCACTTTTCTAAGGAGAAACCCTCCTCTTGCTCTCTTAAATGTGTTCCGTGCCACAAAAGCCATAGCGCTCTCCAAGCTACGCTGTTTGCTTGTTTGTTTGGGCTGCAAATTTCTTATTTCTTGGAGCAGAGCTGGCTTGCGCAGAGCATCTGAGAAGCGGATCTCTGTTGTAACATCACTGTTATATGTAAGCAGGGCCACTCGAGCTCCTCTGGGGCAGTTGCTTTCAGTAATGGCCAGTTCATTCACCACCCTTAAAACAGCTTCCTTCATGTTGTTAAAGGCATTACGGTTTACATCAGATGAGGTATCTACTACGAAAGCCAGATCAGTGGGAAACACTGGACACTCCTTGGCACCTAAAAAGATAGAGTCATGGTAACATATTAACTATTTGATTCTACATATGAAATTATCTAAGAAATATCAGATAAAAATTCCAATAAAAAAAGCAAACATGGAATAAAAAAAAATCAAGCTGCTATCACTTTGTCCAAATACTTTCTTTTTTGAGTAAAATCATTTAAGTAAGCAAGACATCAAAACAATTCTAATTAAGACATTATTATTTTTATGATTTATTTTTGTTTATTTAAAATATATATTTCTAGCTATTTATCTATATGGATATATGTACAGGGAGTGCAGAATTATTAGGCAAATTGAGTATTTTGACCACATCATCCTCTTTATGCATGTTGTCTTACTCCAAGCTGTATAGGCTCGAAAGCCTACTACCAATTAAGCATATTAGGTGATGTGCATCTCTGTAATGAGAAGGGGTGTGGTCTAATGACATCAACACCCTATATCAGGTGTGCATAATTATTAGGCAACTTCCTTTCCTTTGGCAAAATGGGTCAAAAGAAGGACTTGACAGGCTCAGAAAAGTCAAAAATAGTGAGATATCTTGCAGAGGGATGCAACACTCTTAAAATTGCAAAGCTTCTGAAGCGTGATCATCGAACAATCAAGCGTTTCATTCAAAATAGTCAACAGGGTCGCAAGAAGCGTGTGGAAAAACCAAGGCGCAAAATAACTGCCCATGAACTGAGAAAAGTCAAGCGTGCAGCTGCCAAGATGCCACTTGCCACCAGTTTGGCCCATATTTCAGAGCTGCAACATCACTGGAGTGCCCAAAAGCACAAGGTGTGCAATACTCAGAGACATGGCAAAGGTAAGAAAGGCTGAAAGACGACCACCACTGAACAAGACACACAAGCTGAAACGTCAAGACTGGGCCAAGAAATATCTCAAGACTGATTTTTCTAAGGTTTTATGGACTGATGAAATGAGAGTGAGTCTTGATGGGCCAGATGGATCGGCCCGTGGCTGGATTGGTAAAGGGCAGAGAGCTCCAGTCCGACTCAGACGCCAGCAAGGTGGAGGTGGAGTACTGGTTTGGGCTGGTATCATCAAAGATGAGCTTGTGGGGCCTTTTTGGGTTGAGGATTGAGTCAAGCTCAACTCCCAGTCCTACTTCCAGTTTCTGGAAGACACCTTCTTCAAGCAGTGGCCACTTCTATGTGGCACGCAACAAAAACCTCTTACTGCTTTAACTTGCGCGCTAACCCAAACTGATCTAAAGCCGAAGTTGTGTAAAAAATACTTTAAATAACTTTCTGCTAGATTAGAGTTAGAGTTTTGCGTTATGAGTAAAAAAGCAGCGTTATGGGTTATAGCGCTGCTTTTTCACTAACGCTGCTATTACGAGTCTTGTAGTACAGCTTTTTTTGGCCTTAACGCAGATTAACTTACGCAATTTTCGTAAAGTCTTTTTTCAATGGGACTTCCATAGCGCCGGTATTACAAGCTTTTTCTGGGAGGCCAAAAAGTGAGCGGTACAGCCTATCCCGCAAGATTCGTAACGCATTCTACAGTTAGTAGTTATGAGTTTTACGCTACAAAGCTGTAGCATAAAACTCATAACTAAAGTGTTAAAAAGTGCACTAACACCCATAAACTACCTATTAACCCCTAAACCGAGGCCCCCCCGCATTGCAAACACTAAAATACAATTATTAACCCCTAATCTGCCGCTCCGGACATCGCCGCCACTATAATAAACTTATTAACCCCTAAACCGCCGCACTCCCCCCCGCATCACAAACACTAGTTAAATATTATTAATCCCTAATCTGCCGCCCCTAACATCCCCGCAACCTACATTACAGTTATTAACCCCTAATCTGCCACCCCCAACGTCGCCGCCACTATACTAAAGTTATTAACCCCTAAATCTAAGTCTAACCCTAACACCTCCTAAACTTAAATATAATTAAAATAAATCTAAATAAAACCTACTATTAACTAAATAATTCCTATTTAAAACTAAATACTTACCTATAAAATAAACCCTAAGCTAGCTACAATATAACTAATAGTTACATTGTATCCTAGCTTAGGGTTTATTTTTATTTTACAGGCAAGTTTGTATTTATTTTAAGTAGGCAGAATAGTTACTAAATACAGGGAGTGCAGAATTATTAGGCAAATGAGTATTTTGACCACATCATCCTCTTTATGCATGTTGTCTTACTCCAAGCTGTATAGGCTCGAAAGCCTACTACCAATTAAGCATATTAGGTGATGTGCATCTCTGTAATGAGAAGGGGTGTGGTCTAATGACATCAACACCCCTATATCAGGTGTGCATAATTATTAGGCAACTTCCTTTCCTTTGGCAAAATGGGTCAAAAGAAGGACTTGACAGGCTCAGAAAAGTCAAAAAATAGTGAGATATCTTGCAGAAGGATGCAGCACTCTTAAAATTGCAAAGCTTCTGAAGCGTGATCATCGAACAATCAAGCGTTTCATTCAAAATTGTCAACAGGGTCGCAAGAAGCGTGTGGAAAAACCAAGGCGCAAAATAACTGCCCATGAACTGAGAAAAGTCAAGCGTGCAGCTGCCAAGATGCCACTTGCCACCAGTTTGGCCATATTTCAGAGCTGCAACATCACTGGAGTGCCCAAAAGCACAAGGTGTGCAATACTCAGAGACATTGGCCAAGGTAAGAAAGGCTGAAAGACGACCACCACTGAACAAGGACACACAAGCTGAAACGTCAAGACTGGGCCAAGAAATATCTCAGACTGATTTTTCTAAGGTTTTATGGACTGATGAAATGAGAGTGAGTCTTGATGGGCCAGATGGATGGGCCGTGGCTGGATTGGTAAAGGGCAGAGAGCTCCAGTCCGACTCAGACGCCAGCAAGGTGGAGGTGGAGTACTGGTTTGGGCTGGTATCATCAAAGATGAGCTTGTGGGGCCTTTTCGGGTTGAGGATGGAGTCAAGTTCAACTCCCAGTCCTACTGCCAGTTTCTGGAAGACACCTTCTTCAAGCAGTGGTACAGGAAGAAGTCTGCATCCTTCAAGAAAAACATGATTTTCATGCAGGACAATGCTCCATCACACGCGTCCAAGTACTCCACAGCGTGGCTGGCAAGAAAGGGTATAAAAGAAGAAAATCTAATGACATGGCCTCCTTGTTCACCTGATCTGAACCCCATTGAGAACCTGTGGTCCCATCATCAAATGTGAGATTTACAAGGAGGGAAAACAGTACACCTCTCTGAACAGTGTCTGGGAGGCTGTGGTTGCTGCTGCACGCAATGTTGATGGTGAACAGATCAAAACACTGACAGAATCCATGGATGGCAGGCTTTTGAGTGTCCTTGCAAAGAAAGGTGGCTATTTTGGTCACTGATTTGTTTTTGTTTTGTTTTTGAATGTCAGAAATGTATATTTGTGAATGTTGAGATGTTATATTGGTTTCACTGGTAAAAATAAATAATTGAAATGGGTTATATATTTGTTTTTTGTTAAGTTGCCTAATAATTATGCACAGTAATAGTCACCTGCACACACAGATATCCCCCTAAAATAGCTATAACTAAAAACAAACGAAAAAACTACTTCCAAAACTATTCAGCCTTTGATATTAATTAGTTTTTTTGGGTTCATTGAGAACATGGTTGTTGTTCAATAATAAAATTAATCCTCAAAAATACAACTTGCCTAATAATTCTGCACTCCCTGTAGTTATTAACTATTTACTAACTACCTAGTCAAAATAAAATACAAATTTACCTGTAAATAAAACCTAACCTAAATTACACTAACACCTAACACTACACTACAATTAAATAAATTACCTACATTAAATACAATTACCTAAATTACAAAAAACAAACACTAAATGACACAAAATAAAAAAAAGAAATTATCAGATATTTAAACTAATTACAACTAATCTAATAGCCCTATCAAAATAAAAAAAGCCCCCCCCCCCCAAATAAAAAGGGACTTTTGCGGGGCATTGCTCCAAAGAAATCAGCTCTTTTACTTGTACAAAAAATACAAACACCCCTCCAACAGTAAAACCCACCACCTACACAACCAAATCCCCCCAAATAAAAACCTAACTAAAAAAAACAAAGCTACCCATTGCCCTGAAAAGGGCATTTGGATGCGCATTGCCCTTAAAAGGCCATTTAGCCCTTTTTTAATTGCCCAAAGCCTAATCTAAAACTAAAACCAACCCAATAAACCCTAAAAAAACCTAGCACTAACCCCTGAAGATCCACTTACAGTTTTGAAGAGCCGACATCCATCCCTCAAACGAAGCCGGGAGAAGTCCTCAGCGAAGTGGCAAGAAGTCTTCATCCAAGCCGGCAGAAGTGGTCCCTCCAGACGGCATCATCTATCTTCATCCATCCGACGCGGAGCGGGTCCATCTTCAAGACATCCGGCGCGGGAGCATCCTCTTCTTCTGACAACTAAAGACGAATGAAGGTTCCCTTTAAATCACGTCATCCAAGATGGCATCCCTTTAATTCGATTAGCTGATAGAATTCTATCAGTCAAATCGGAATTAAAGGTTGAAAAAATTCTATTGGCTGATGCAATCAGCCAATAGGATTGAGCCTTTAATCCTACTGGCTGATCTGATCAGCCAATAGGATTGAGCTCACATTCCTATTGTCTGAGTGGGACAGCCAATAGAATGCAAGCTCAATCCCTATTGGCTGATTGGATCGCCCATAGGATTGAAGCTCAATCCTATTGGCTGATTGCATCAGCCAATAGGATTTTTTCAGCTTTAATTACGATTGGCTGATAGAAATCTATCAGCCAATCGTAATTAAAGAGATGCCATCTTGGATGATGTCATTTAAAGGAACCTTCATTCGTTTTTAGTCGTCGGAAGAGGAGTATGCTCCGCACCGGATGTCCTTGAAGATTGGACACACTCCGCGCCAGATGGATGAAGATAGAAGATGCCGTCTGGATGAAGACTTCTGCACGTCTGGAGGACCACTTCTGCCGGCTTGGTGAAGACTTCTCCTGGCTTCGTTGAGGACTTCTTGCCGCTTCGCTGAGGACTTCTCCCGGCTTCGTTGAGGATGGACTGTCGGCTGTTCAAAACTGTAAGTGGATTTTCAGGGGTTAGTGTTAGGTTTTTTAAGGGTTTATTGGGTGGGTTTTAGTTTTTTAGATTAGGGTTTGGGCAATTGAAAAAGAGCTAAATGCCCATTTAAGGGCAATGCCCATCAAATGCCCCTTTTCAGGGCAATGGGGAGCTTAGTTTTTTTAGTTAGGTTTTTATTTGGGGGGTTTGGTTGTTGTGGGGTGTGGGTTTTACTGTTGGGGGGTGTTTGTATTTTTTTACAGGTAAAAATAGCTGATTTCTTTGGGGCAATGCCCCGCAAAGGCCCTTTTAAGGGCTATTGGTAGTTTAATGTAGGCTAGGGTTTTTTTTATTTTGGGGGGCTTTTTTATTTTGATAGGGCTATTAGGATTAGGTGTAATTAGTTTATAATATCTGATAATTTCTTTTTTTATTTTGTGTAATTTAGTGTTTTTGTTTTTTTTGCAATTTAGGTAATTGTATTTAATTTAGGTAATTTATTTAATTGTAGTGTAAGGTTATGTGTTAGTGTAAGACAGGTTAAGGTTTTATTTTAACGGTAAATTTGTATTTATTTTTGACTAGGTAGCTAGTAAATAGTTAATAATTATTTACTAACTAGTCTACCTAGTTAAAATAAATACAAAGTGCCTGTTAAATAAAAATTAACCTAAGCTAGCTACAATGTAACAATTAGTTATATTGTAGCTAGCTTAGGTTTATTTTATAGGTAAGTATTTAGTTTTAAATAGGAATTATTTAGGTAATAATGGTAAGTTTTTATTTAGATTTATTTGAATTATATTTAAGTTAGGGGGTGTTAGGGTTAGACTAGGTTTAGGGGTTAATAAATTTAGTATAGTGGCGGCGACGTTGGGAGCGGAGATTAGGGGTTAATAATATATAACTAGTGTTTTCGATGAGGGAGTGTGGCGGTTTAGGGGTTAATATGTTTATTATTAGTGGCGGGTGACATTGGGGACGGCAGATTAAGGGGTTAATAAGTGTAGGTAGGTTGCGGCGACATTGGGGGCGGTAGATTAGGGGTTATAAATATAATGTAGGTGTCGGCGATGTTGGGGTAGCAGATTAGGGGGTTAATAAGTATAATGTAGGTTGGCAGCGATATCAGGGGGTGGAATATTAGGGGTTAAAAAGTATAATGTAGGTGTTGGTGATGTCGGGGGCGGCAGATTAGGAGTTAATAAGTGTAAGATTAGGGGTGTTAGGTGTAAACATAAATTTAGTTTCCCCATAGGAATCAATCTGTTACAGAGCTTTATGCTGCTTTATTGCAGGTGTTAGGCTTTTTTTCAGCCGGCCTCTCTCCATTGATGTCTATGGGGAAATCGTGCACAAGCACGTAAAACCAGCTCACCGCTGCCTTAAGTAGCGCTGGTATTGGAGTGCGGTATGGAGCTCAATTTTGCTCTACGCTCACTTCTTGCCTAATAATGCCCGGGTTTATGAAAACCTGTAATACCAGCGCTGTAGGTAAGTGAGCGGTGGCAATAACGTGCAAGTTAGCACCACACTCCTCATAACGCAAAACTCGAATCTAGCCGTTTGTTCCTTTACTTGTTCTTTTTAATTTTAAATATATATTTTTAAAATATATATTTATAGCTATATATCTATATGTGTATAATATATATATATAGTATATATATATATATATAATATTATATATTTAAAACAACCAACAAACAAGATTAGTTTGTGCTAAATATAGGTTTAAATAATCTAGACCATATATTCAACATTTACTTCAGTGTTCACAAACCAACAGATATCGTCTAAATATTGACAACAAAATAGGCCACTTGAATAAAATGCAAAACTGTCCTTTTTGACATGTTTGTGAGTATTCCCAACATGATTTGTATAATTCTATTGTGCAAGTGCAGTACACTCTGAAATAACCACTGATGTCATTTTAGAAAATATAAATGAATATAGGGTCTAAATTTATTAAACCTATATTCATCACTATAATATGGTGGTGGGTGGACTTAGACATGCACATACAGTATGTATATGTATTTAATAAACATATATATGATCTCTTGTAAGCTAATCAGAATGTAAGAAGTGAGAAAAATGAAAAATCACTAATAGATATTCAGCAAAGACAAACCTTGTTCTGTACAGTGAGATATGGAACATTTGATGACATTTTAAATCGTTTCACATAACAATTTCACAATTTACAGTATCATGCCAATATACAAATGGAATTCAGATCGATTAATACTGAGAAAACACCATTCTATCCTATTGCAAAACACAACATGGACTCTATCAATGCCTTTTGTTTTTTCAGTGATTGACAGATTATTGGCTGTTAAAGGACAGTGTAAACAATTTTCCTCCATTACATTTTTAACTGGTATAACAAGTTATTGTAAATAGGGATGTGCAGGGAAGAAATTTTCATTTTAAAACAAAAATTTCATAAGAATATTCAAAGGCATTAATTTCCCCTGAAATATTTGTTGCCTGCACTATTTGATTTTTGTTTAGTTTAAGTTTATTTTTGTTTAGTTTAAAATAAAATGAAAATCTAATTTTAATTAAACATTTCATAAAAACAAATGTAAATGTTTTGAAGATACAGGGTGAAAAGTATCTTAGTGCAGGTCCTGGGTGCCGAGCACCGCTAAGCCTCCTGTAAGCCGCGGCTGGGACCTGTCAAGAAGAGCATCGGGTTTGGGGGCGCTCTCCAGAGCGGATTAGGGTAAGTATTTTTACCCTTCAAAAGGTAATTTAAAAGGAAACTAATAAATTACTGACAAAATTTGTTGGTGCATTCATTCGGATATTCATTTACAAAAACAAATATCTGTTTTTCCCATACGAATGTAGATTTATCTAATAAACTAATGCACATCCCTAACTGTAAACAAATTAAGGAGAAAACAATTTTCAGTTCACTGTCCCTTTAACTGTGCCCCTATGGGGAAATGGAGATGGAATACTGGGGGAATTATCATTTTTTTTTATATTAAGAACAATAATTCTGGAAAGATTTGAATTAATTCCTTAGTTGGCTAAAAGTGCAAAGATCACATGTATAATTATGTCACATTAATGGAGAAGCAAGGTATTACCAAGGGTACCAACAAAGCAAAAAACAAAAGTGCAGGACCATAAACTACAGGCTGTTTCTTTTAGTAGTAGAAATAAACAGGAATGTATTAAATATGCTCTACTTACCCATAACAGCAAGCTGCCAGGAGAGAGAAAAGAAAATACATTTAATCAGATAGCAGGCCAAACAGTAACGTTACTAATGTCTGAACACAATGCTCTTAATTACTATTAAACAAACTCTGAACCCCTCTTACAAAGCAAATTAGTAAATCAAAGTTTTTAAAATGCTGCAAATCAAATAGCTGATTGAAGTAATTTGTAAAACCTATGCTATAGAATATGCTTTTTGGCCTGTTTAGGGAGCAGTAAAACAAGCACAATTTTGTTTACACAAAAACAGAGAGGCATTCAATGTTGCCTTATTTAATGCAAAACTCTATTTGCACATATTTTACTCTACTCAACAAATTGTAATTGGATATAAACAAATGTGGAAGATTCTATTTTTTTTTTTTTTAAGCTGGATCGAGTAGAAGAAAAATCTCCAGAGTACAACTTTTTGAATGTGTTTATGTCTTTCTTTCCTTATGGTGTCCTGGCCAGCTCGCTTGTATTAGCTAAGCCACCCAAATTACATTTACGATATATCAGGAAAATGTTTTCTTCATATACTCAGATTGCCTAACCATGCAAACAAACAGGGCAGAGACAGGTAGTTGCCTTACGGCACCCCTTGCTATTTGCAGTGCAGCAGAGCATAGAAAAAAATCTTGCTTTTGTTTTATATTATGTTATATCTCTTTTTTAATGTATCAGTGGTTTTCCCCAATACTTTATGTAAGAGAAGGGAGGGATATATATGTATGTATAAAAATGTAAGTGTTCCCCCTGACTGTGACTAACTGTGATCATCAATCTTAGTAGATTTCCCCAAACTAAGACAAAACCTGACCCTCGTTCATGGCACGCCCAACACAAACTATATTACACCCCAGCGCTGGCCATGTACACCTGGCCTCAACCCCCCCCCCCACCCCATTGCAATCCCGCTCACAAAGTACCGGTGAGCCTCCAGTGAGGACTGTTGGAGGTATTAATGTACCCCCTCCCCTTTAAGTGGTCACCACTGCATAAATACATCAATTCATGCCTAAAATGTTTTCCTTTGTTGGTTGGAAAACCATTGGTCAGTGTTCTTCAACTAAAGCAAAACTATCTAAAAACCCAAACAAAAAGTGCCTCAAAATTTGATAAACCCATCCAAATACTGTACATTTCTCCTTCTAATAAAAGCTACTAAACTGTTGTAAAATGTACTTACGACACTTGTTCCCTAATGCTTCTGCACAAGAGCACATTGCTACAAAGGAAAGAAAGAAATATAAGCTAAAGAAGACAGATAACAAAGCAACTAGAAGGCCCAGATTGATAGCACAGAGGGATAAAGCAATAGGGAAATCAATCTGTTTAAGAGAGCAAGACGGAAAGAAAAAACAAAAAGCAATGAGAGAAAGAAAGAATGAAAGAAAGAGGGATTGGAAGTGTGTGTTGATTCTTACATCTCGGCCTCCTCCTCTGTTTCCCTTCAGTCCCTGCAAAATAAAACAAACCAGATTTAGTTCATGAGGTGCATATACTGACTGCAGAAAGTAAAGCTATTTATAAAGCATTATAACAAGTTCACTGTGCTATCCCCTTGGGGCTCCTCATTTCTCATTTTATTCCCGAATTCCTCAAATAAATCTCTTAAAGCTGGGATATTCTTACCCTGATAATCTACATCAGAGAAGTTGTAGGATTTGATTAATTTTATGTAATCCCTGAGTTTCAGGCAACCATCCAAAGAAAATTGGAGCTTGCCAAAAATACACTACTTGATACAGAGGCCTCTAGGGTTTTAGAAAGATCTGTACTTTACTTACAGTTAGGGAAACAAGTAAATGTGCCACCAACTGTCACCAGTTACACTAATCGCCAAGATGTAGCAGGTCAGGTGCCTTAACTAAAAAAGGTTTTAGCCTGCTTATGCTTTTGACAGCTTCAGTGATACCCGTATACATATATTTCACAACAGTCGAGAAACTTTATAGCGGCTGAAATCTCAGATCTGTATTAAACGCATTATCTTTGATATATTGATAAATAACAAATAAATTGTTCACGCCAAAAGAAATAATTTATAACCACTATAACAACCTGGGAAGTGACAGGACATTCCTGGATGTTACTTACAGCTGCCCCTGGATATCCTGGATCTCCTCTTCCACCAACAGTGCCAGGATCTCCAGCATTCCCCTGAGAAAAGAAAAAAAATAATCTGTGACTGAGGCCTAATTTCTCAGCATGAATCATCCAATTAAAATATTGGTTCAGGGTGAGCAAAAGCAGCAGTAATTATAATTATTACCAATTTTCTATAAATTGATGGCCTAACTATGGCCTAGCTTCCATAGCTGCTGTAAACTGGTGGTAACAAAAAGTATCTCCATTAAAGTCTAGGAAGTGCCTTACGTTACAACCAATACACAAATTTTACAACAGTAATGGAAACTAGGTCTGTATATTTTATGCATGCTTCATTTTGTGCGTCAGGCATCTTTTAGATAACCGCTAACACTTACTCTACGACCTCTGTTCCCTTTAGGTCCAAGATCTCCTTCTGACCCTTTGTCTCCAGGATCTCCCTGTATGGAAAATATTAATAACAATGATTGTGCTATTGTTCTATAGATCATGTATTGTCATTGCATGCTTACTGTACTCATGTCAAAATGCTACACTGTCAAATTTGTCATTTTGTTCAGTTGTAAATGAAATCTATACTAATTCTAAAGGTCTTACAATCAAATGGAGTATAATTTAAATATTCTTAATTTATATTTTGCACTCTCCGTTTTTTATTTTATTAAGTTTAGTGGTTTAACACAATCTTTTAGAATGTTTTTCTAACGATTTTTTCTACCAAATTCATCATTAAAGTCTGGAGGATTTTTAAATAAATAATTTTATAGGCTATTCTAGAGGGTTATGATTGGCCTCTTAAACATTTAAATAACTTAATAGAACTGCACATTTATTCCCATGGCTAATATTATATAAATGTAAAATACCTTTGACCCTGGGTATCCTGGGAATCCAGTTTCACCCTAGAGAAAAAAAAGAATTAGAATGCAAAATATGAAGTACAGTATGTGGGAGGGCTTTGATAGACTGTGGCGTCAATTACAATCTGCCAGCTAAGGCCTTCTTACTCTTTCTCTGGGTCGAAAAAAGGCCAATTCTAAGTGGTTTTTTTTGTTCTATTTGCCGCAGCCACAATTTTCAGATCATCGCTATAAGGCTGAAAAGTTCTTGGCAATCACATTCCATTTTCAAGTGAATTTTGAACACCTTTTCATGGCACTTGGAGATCTTTACAACTATTTCACAGCTGTTTGGGAACATCTTGCACATGTGGAGTTATAGTACAGTTGTATAAACATACATGGTATAAATTCATTAAAGCTCTGTTCATCACTGTTATATAGGCTGTATACAGTGGACGAGGCAGACATTTACATTTGTATAGGTTCATATCCATATGTATATGTGTTGAGTATTTATATCTTGTACAGCTAAGGGGATCTGCAGGAAAAGTTACATCAGGACCCCAACATCTAGAAATGGTGTGTAGTAATCTTTATTTTTTTAATTATGCTTTATTTTAAGTCACACGTGTGTTGTCAATAACGGTACAGGAGTTTTCATAACTGGGCTTTACTGGATCACACAATCATGACTTTCGTAACGTGAC
>NW_026511134.1:7500-45660 GCF_027579735.1 Bombina bombina | reverse complement strand
TAGTGCTAAAAATACATATGTACTCACCTAAGCCTATCTAGGTATGCTCTTAAGCAATGAATACCAAGACAACAAAGTAAATTTTGTAATATAAGCATATTGGAAAGTTTTTCTTTTTCTTTTTTTTTTAATGCAAGTTCCAACTAAATCATGAAAGATTGTTTAATGTAGTAAATAATTATATTGTGTATCCATGTTTTGAGTTTTTTGTGTTGTATATTTCATTATTTTAGTCTTTAGAAGGCTCGAGAATCTGACAGCCCTTTGTTTTAGATGTCGAAACCTCACGCTAAAATAAATGCAGAACTAAAATCTTCCTATATTTAGATTTCAGTCTAAAGTTTTTAGATTCAAAATAACTTTTTTGGTTTTTTCTTTTTTTTACCCCAAAAAAATTCAGCTAAAAAATGCAATGTCCTTTAAAGGGCCTCAGTGTAACTAGACAATAGTATTATGTTGTTCAATGACTGCTTATTTAAAAAAAAAAAAAACCAAAGGCAGTTTTATTCTCATTTCCCCTTTCTGTATATTTCTCCTGGTTTCTCTCTGGCTTAGACCTCCAAAGGGCTAGGAAAGGCAAAATAAACTTGCATGATTCGGATAGAGCATGTAATTTTAAGACTCTTAAAGGGATAGTATACACTCATTTTTATATAACTACATGTAATAGACACTACTATAAAGAATAAGATGCACAGATACTGATATAAAAATCCAGTATAAAACTGTTTAAAAACTTACTTAGAAGCTGTCAGTTTGGCTCTGTTGA
This sequence comes from Bombina bombina, assembly GCF_027579735.1. Taxonomy (NCBI): domain Eukaryota; kingdom Metazoa; phylum Chordata; class Amphibia; order Anura; family Bombinatoridae; genus Bombina; species Bombina bombina. Next base: position 44,891 of record NW_026511134.1, on the reverse strand, counting down.
AAAGGTAGCTGGAAAGCCCACTGCAAGTGGCAAATAAGACCCCCCCTCCCCCTTCTTTTGCATATGAAAAGACCCTTTACACAAACAGCAGCAAGCTGGAGAAGGTAGCTGACAGTATTCACATAAAACTTTGGGGCTTGGTTAGGAGTCTGAAAATCAGAGCAATGTTATTTAAAAATAAGCAAAACTATACATTTATTTAAAAAATAAAACTTTATGGGCTATATAAATAGATCATTTACAAAACATTTATGCAAAGAAAAAAATGAGTGTATAATGTCCCTTTAAGTGCACTTCAATTTTTCAAATGTGCTTCGTTCTTTTGGTATCTCTTGTTGATAAGAATATGCACATATCCTGCACTTGTGGGAGCTAGTTGCTGATTGGTGCCTGCAGACATTTATCTCTTGTAATTGGCTAGCTAGATGTGTTCAGCTATCGGCCATTATTGCAATGCTGCTCCTTCAGCAAAGAATAACAAGATAATGAAGCAAATTTGATAATAGAAGTAAATTGGAAAGTTGTTTAAAATTGTTCTATCCAAATCATGAAAGAAAATTTTGCGGTTTCCTATCCCTTTTATGGCGCACTAAGCTAAGGAATAAAAATGTATATAGTTAGTACTATTTACATATATATAACTACCTAAGCATAGTGGAAGGTCACACTATAAAATGAACATTTGCTTTTGAAAAGTTCACATGACTTTCCTGCTAAATAAAAAAAAGTCTGTTTCCCACATATTGAAAAGTGCAGGATTATTTTGCAATTACTTACTGTTGTGGGGGGAGGAGAAATACTGTAGATGTTCAGAAATCAAGAACAATATATAAAATATATATGTATGTATATGTATGTGTGTGTGTGTGTGTGTGTATATATATATATATATATATATATATATATATATATATATATATATATATATATATATATATATATATATATATATATATATATATATATATATATATATATATAAATTAGTGCTTCCCGATTAACCACACATGCGGTTTTAAACCACGATTAATCACTGCGGTTTAGAAACCGCGAGAGTACGCGACTTTCTTGAAGAAAAAAATAATTCTTTAATCTTCATGAAAACGGAGGATGAGAGGCGGACCAGGGTGCGGCCGTGAGCAGACCTGAGAATGCCCGCAAAACGGCCATTTTTGCAGAGAATTATGAGTGTGTGGCAGCAACTGGCTTTCATCCTGACCTGCAGTCATCATGCAGCTGGAGCTGGATAGTCCTCAGTCAGCACTTTTCAGGTTTCTTTCTACATGCTGCACACACTGCTTCATATGTTACTCTTACCACAGGTAGACTGACTGCCCAAGAAAACATGGGCAATGTGGTAAGAACTGGCCAGCTAATTTAATTTAAATTAGCTTTGTTTGTATGTTTTGAGTTAACTTGTTATGTACTACTACCTCCTGTATATAACTGTGTTGATGTGTTCTACTTCTTAGTGGTCTTTTATATAGATCTACTACTACAGAATAGCTGTGACTAGTGTGTGATTGTATATGACAGGCTGCAGGATGTCAGGATTGACCTTGTCAATGCAATATCCCGCATGTTTCCCTGGACAGTAACTCCTAAAATGATTAATACATACAGCAGATTGTGCATTCATTGTACTTACTTTAATGCTAACTGCACTTGTAAAGTTCTGTATATATAAATAAATAAATATAAGTCCTACTGCTGTAAAGAGCAATTTTCAGGTTTCTCCTTGCTTACACTGCTTCATATGTTAATCATACCACTGTGTCCACACTGTTAGAATAACTGTCCAATAAAACATGAATGTTGTGTGAACTTGTGTGTCATAAGACCTAATAACTGGCTAATGGCTACTATTTTATCACATCACAGGCAGCAAATTTTATTGTAACTATTTTGTTTTTTATTTTTATGCTCAAATAGTGTATTTTACATTGATAAACATGCACATTAAGATTCTGTAGTGTTAAATAAATTGTTTAATGCTAAATGAAGGTGTTATATTCATTTTTAATAAAAAAAATCACAATTTTCTTTTGTGGTCATATCGCATATACACACACACAGAGGAAGGGGTAAATGCCCCGAAACGTCACAGTTGATAAAAAGTCTACACACCCCTGTTAAAATGTCAGGTTTCTGTGATGTAAAAAAATGAGACAAAGATAAATCATTTCAGAACTTCTTCCACCCTTTTAATGTGACCTATAAACTGTACAACTTGATTTAAAAACAAACAAACTTCTAGATGGAGGGAAGTAAAAATAAAAAAATAAATTATGGTTTGGATGTAGCTGTGTTTAGAATTGAGCAATCACATTCAAAATCATGTTAAATAGGAGTCAGTACACACCTGCCATCATTTAAAGTGCCTCTGATTAACCCCAAATAAAGTTCAGCTGTTCTAGTAGGTCTTTCCTGACATTTTCTTAGTCGCAACCTACAGCAAAAGCCATGGTTCGCAGAGAGCTTCCAAAGCATCAGAGGGATCTCATTGTTAAAAGGTATCAGTCAGGAGAACAATACAAAAGAATTTCCAAGGCATTGGATATACCATGGAACACATTGAAGACAGTCATCAAGTGGAGCAACAGTGACATTACCAAGAAATGGACGTCCCTTCAAAATTGATAAGACAAGAAGAAAACTGGTCTGGGAGGCTGCCAAGAGGCCTACAGCACCATTAAAGGAGCTGTAGGAATATCTGGCAAGTACTGGCTGTGTGGTGCATGTGACCACAATCTCCCGTATTCTTCATATGTCTGGGCTATGGGGTGGCAAGACGGAACCCTTTTCTTACAAAAAAAAACCCATCCAAGCCCTGCTAAATTTTGCAGAAACACATCTGAAGTCTCCCAAAAGCATGTCGCAAAAGGTGTTCTGGTTTGAGGAAACCAAGATTAAACTTTTTGGCCATAATTCTAAAAGATATGTTCGGCGCAAAAACAACACTGCATATAACCAAAAGATCACCATATCCAAAGTGAAGCATTTTGGTGGCAGCATCATTCTTTGGGTCTGTTATTCTTCAGGTGGAACTGGGGCCTTAGTCAAGGTAGAGGGAATTATGAACAATTCCAAATACCAGACAATATTGGCACAAAACCTTAAGGCTTCTGCTAGAAAGCTGAACATGAAGAGGAACTTCATCTTTTAGCATGACAACGCCCCAAAGCATACATCCAAATAAACAAAGGAATGGCTTCACCAGAAGATTAAAGTTTTGGAATGGCCCAGTCAGAGCCCAGACCTGAATCCAATCGAATATATGTGTGGTGATCTTAAGTGGGCTGTGCAGAAGAGATGCCCTCACAATCTGACAGATTTGGAGTGTTTTGCAAAGAAGAGTGGGCAAATCTTGCCAAGTCAAGATGTACCATGCTGAAAAACTCATGCCCAAAAAGACTGAGTGCTGTAATAAAATCAAAGGGTGCTTCAACAAAATATTAGTTTAAGGGTGTGCATACTTATGCGACCATATTATTTTAGTTTTTTTTATTTCTACTTTCCTCCACGTAAAATATTTGTTTTGCAATTGAGTTGTACAGTTTATAGGTCACATTAAAGGTGGAAAAAGTTCTGAAATTATTTATCTTTGTCTCATTTTTTTACATCACAGAAACATGACATTTTAACAGGGGTGTAAAGACATTTTTTATATCCATTGTGTGTGTGTGTGTGTGTGTGTGTATATATGTATATATCTACTAATTTGCTTGTATTGAGTCAATTGATCTTGTAAGGAATCTGCTTTAGTAGATATATATATATATATATATATATATATATATATATATATATATATATATATATATATATATATTATGTAAGAACTTACCTGATAAATTCATTTCTTTCATATTGGCAAGAGTCCATGAGCTAGTGACGTATGGGATATACAATCCTACCAGGAGGGGCAAAGTTTCCCAAACCTCAAAATGCCTATAAATACACCCCTTACCACACCCACAATTCAGTTTAATGAATAGCCAAGCAGTGGGGTGATAAAGAAAGGAGTAGAAAGCATCAACAAAAGAAATTTGGAAATAATTGTGCTTTATACAAAAAATCATAACCACCATAAAAAGGGTGGGCCTCATGGACTCTTGCCAATATGAAAGAAATGAATTTATCAGGCAAGTTCTTACATAAATTATGTTTTCTTTCATGTAATTGGCAAGAGTCCATGAGCTAGTGACGTATGGGATAGCAATACCCAAGATGTGAGTCACTAGAGAGGGAGGGATAAAAATAAAAACAGCCATTTTCCGCTGAAAAAATTAATCCACAACCCAAAAAAGAAATAAGTTTATTCTCATAAATGAAAGGAAAAAAAAAACTCAAATCAAAAGCAGAAGAATCAAACTGAAACAGCTGCCTGAAGAACTTTTCTACCAAAAACTGCTTCTGAAGAAGCAAATACATCAAAACGGTAGAATTTAGTAAATTTATGCAAAGAGGACCAAGTTGCCGCTTTGCAAATCTGATCAACTGAAGCTTCAGTCTTAAAGGCCCACGAAGTGGAGACTGATCTAGTAGAATGAGCTGTAATTCTCTAAAGCGGGGCCTGACCCGACTCCAAATAAGCTTGATGAATCAAGTTTCAACCAAGAAGCCAAGGAAATAGCAGAAGCCTTCTGACCTTTTCTAGGACCAGAAAATAAAACAGACTTAAAGTCTTCCTGCCATCTTTAGTAGCTTCCACATAATATTTCAAAGCTCTTACCACATCCAAAGAATGTAAGGATCTTTCCAAAGAATTCTTAGGATTAGGACACAAGGAAGGGACAACAATTTCTCTATTAATGTTGTTAGAATTCAAAACCTTAGGTAAAAATTGAAAAGAAGTCTGCAAAACTGCATTATCCTGATGAAAAATCAGAAAAGGAGACTCGCAAGAAAGAGCAGATAGCTCAGAAACTCTTCTAGCAGAAGAGATAGCCAAAAGGAACAACACTTTTCAAGAAAGTAGTTTAATGTCCAAAGAATGCATAGGCTCAAATGGAGGAGCCTGTAAAGCCTTCAGAACCAAATTAAGACTCCAAGGAGGAGAGATTGATTTAATGACAGGCTTAATACGAACTAAAGCCTGTACAAACAGTGAATATCAGGAAGTATAGCAATCTTTCTGTGAAATAAAACAAAGAGCAGAGATTTGTCCCTTCAAGGAACTTGCAGACAAACCCTTATCCAAACCATCCTGAAGAAACTGTAAAATTCTAGGAATTCTAAAAGAATGCCAAGAGAATTTAAGAACACCATGAAATGTAAGTCTTCCAAACTCTATAATAAATCTTTCTAGAGACAGATTTACGAGCTTGTAACATAGTATTAATCACTGAGTCAGAGAAACCTCTATGACTTAGTACTAAGCGTTCAATTTCCATACCTTCAAATTTAATGGTTTGAGATCCTGATGGAAAAACGGACCTTGAGACAATAGGTCCGGCCTTAACGGAAGTGGCCAAGGCTGGCAACTGGACATCCGAACCAGATCCGCATACCAAAATCTGTGTGGCCATGCTGGAGCCACCAGCAACACAAACAATTGTTCCATGATGATTTTGGAGATCACTCTTGGAAGGAGAACTAGAGGCGGGAAAATGTAAGCAGGATAACACCAAGGAAGTGTCAGCGCATCCACTGCTTCCGCCTGAACATCCCTGGACCTGGACAGGTATCTGGGAAGTTTCTTGTTTAGATCAGAGGCCATGAAATCTGTCTCTAGAAGACCCCACATCTGAACAATCTGAGAAAACACATCTGGATGGAGAAACCACTACCCTGGATGTAAAGTCTGACGGCTGAGATAATCCGCCTCCCAATTGCCTACACCTGGGATATGCACCACAGAGATTAGACAGGAGCTGGATTCTGCCCAAGCAAGTATCAGTATTTCTTTCATAGCTTGGGGACTGTGAGTCCCATCCTGATGATTGACATATGCCATTGTTGTGATATTGTCTGTCTGAAAACAAATGAACGGTTCTCTCTTTAACAGAGGCCAAAACTGAAGAGCTCTGAGAATTGCAAGGAGTTCTAAAATATTTATTGGTAATCTCGCCTCTTGAGATTTCCAAACCCCTTGTGCTGTCAGAGATCCCCAAACAGCTCCCCAACTTGAAAGACTCCCATCTGTTGTGATCACAGTCCAGGTTGGCTGAACAATAGAAGCCCCTTGAACTAAACGATGGTGATCTATCCACCATGTCAGAGAGTGTTGTACATTGGGATTTAAGGATATTAATTGTGATATCTTTGTATAATCCCTGCACCATTGGTTCAGCATACAAAGCTGTAGAGGTCTCATGTGAAAACGAGCAAAGGGGATCGCGTCCGATGCTGCAGTCATGAGACCTAAAACTTCCATGCACATAGCCACTGAAGGGAATGATTGAGACTGAAGGTGCTGGCAGGCTGCAACCAATTTTAAATGTCTCTTGTCTGTTAGAGACAGTCATGGACACTGAATCTATCTGGAAGCCTAAAAAGGTGACCCTTGTCTGAGGAATCAAGAAACTTTTTGGTAAATTGATCCTCCAACCATGTTTCCGAAGAAACAACACTAGTTTATTTGTGTGAGATTCTGCAGAACGTAAAGACTGAGCTAGTACCAAGATATCGTCCAAATAAGGAAACGCCTCAATACCCAGTTCTCTGATTACAGAGAGTAGGGCACCTAGAACCTTTGAAAAGATTCTTGGAACTGTTTCTAGGCCAAATGGAAGAACAACAAATTGGTAATGCTTGTCTAGAAAAGAGAATCTCAGGAACTGATAATGTTCTGGATGAATCGGAATATGAAGGTATGCATCCTACAAGTCTATTGTGGACATATGTCCTCACTGAACAAAAGGCAGAATAGTCCTTATAGTCACCATCTTGAAAGTTGGTTCTCTTAAATAACGATTCAAAATTTTCAGATCCAGAACTGGTCTGAATAAATTTTCCTTCTTTGGGACAATGAATAGATTTGAATTAAACCCCAAACCTTGTTCCTGAAAAGGAACTGGCATGATTTCCCCTGAAGACTGGTCTGAAACACACTTCAGGAAAGCCTGAGCTTTTACTGGATTTGCTGGGATAAGTGAGAGAAAAAATCTTCTCATAGGAGGTCTTACTCTGAATCCTATTCGATACCCTTGAGAGACAATGCTCTGAATCCATTGATTTTGAACAGAATTTATCCAAATATTCTTGAAAAACCTTTATCTGCCCCCTACCAGCTGTGCTGGAATGAGGGCCGCACCTTCATGCGGACTTAGGGGCTGACTTTGGTTTCTTAAATGGCTTGAATTTATTCCAATTTGAGGAAGGCTTCCAATTGGAAACAGATTCCTTGTGGGAAGGATTGAGTTTTTGTTCCTTATTTTGACAAAAGGAACGAAAACGGTTAGAAGCCTTAGATTTACCCTTAGGTTTTTTAATCCTGAGGCAGAAAAACTCCCTTTCCCCCAGTGACAGTTGAAATAATAGAATCCAACTGAGAACCAAATAAATTATTACCTTGGAAAGAAAGAGATAGTAATCTAGATTTAGATGTTATATCGGCATTCCACGATTTAAGCCACAAAGCTCTTCTAACTAATATAGCTAAAGACATGGATCTAACATCAATTTTGATATAAAAAATGGCGTCACAAATAAAATGATTAGCATATTGCAGTAAGCGAATAATGCTAGATAAGTCAGAATCCAATTCTTGTTGCGCTAAATTCTCCAACCAGAAAGTTGATGCAGCCGCAACATTAGCCAAAGAAATTGCAGGTCTGAGAAGATGACCTGAATATAAATAGGCCTTCCTTAGATAAGATTCAAGCTTCCTAGCTAAAGGATCCTTAAAGGAAGTACTATCTTCCATAGGAATAGTGATACGTTTAGCAAGAGTAGAAATAGCCCCATCAACTTTGGGGATTTTTCCCCAAAACTCTATAGAATTTGCTGGTAAAGGATACTTTTTTTTTTAAACCTTGAAGGATTAAAAGAAGTACCTGGCTTATTCCATTCCTTAGAAATCATATCAGAAATAGCCTCAGGAATAGGAAAACCACAGGAGGCTTAAAAACAGCATTTAAATGTTTATTAGACTGAACGTCAAGAGGACTGGTTACCTCAATATCCAAAGTAATTAACACTTTTAATAAAGAACGCATATACTCTATTTTAAATAAATAAGTAGATTTGTCAGTGTCAATGTCTGAGGAAGGATCCTCTGTATCAGATAGATCCTCATCAGAAGAGGATAAATTATGTTGTTGGTCATTTGAAATTTTATCAACTGAATGAGAAGTTTTAAAAGACCTTTTACGTTTATTAGAAGGTGGAAATGCAGACAAAGCCTTCTGGATAGAATCAGAGACAAATTATTTAAAATTCATAGGTATATCCTGTACATTAGAAGTTGAAGGAACTGCAACTGGCAATGTACTATTACTGATGGACACACTATCTGCATGTAAAAGTTTATCATGACAACTATTACAAATGACATTCGGCGAAATAATTTCCACAATCTTACAACAAATGGACTTAGCTTTGGTAGAACCGATGTCAGGCAGCAATGTTCCAGCAGAAACTTCTGAAGCAGGATCAGATTGAGACATCTTGCAAAATGTAAAAGAAAAAACAACATATAAAGCAAAATTATCAATTTCCTTATATGACAGTTTCAGGAATGGGAAAAAAAATGCAAATAGCATAGCCCTCTGATAGAGAAAAAGGCAAGAGGCAAACATCAATGGGGTATTAATATAATGAAAAAGTTTGGCGCCAAGTATGACGCACAACGTAACTGAAAATGGAAATGACACACTCGTGTCACTAATGACGCAACCGTGTGTAAGGCTTCGGTGTCAACTATGACGCCGAAAATGACGAAGTTGCGTCATAGACGTATTTTTTGCGCCAAAAACTTTTTTGCACCAAGAATGACGCAATAAAGTTTAGCATTTGACGCACCCGCGGGCCTAATACCCCGCAATTTGCAAGAAGTAGTCAATTGAAAAAAAGATTAAACCCCATGTAAGAAATTTTTTTTTACAAAAATGTTTATATTCCCCATATATGAAACTGACAGTCTGCAGAAGGAAATACATGAACCTGACTCATGGCAAATATAAGTACAATACATATATTTAGAACTTTATATAAATGCATAAAGTGCCAAACCATAGCCGAGGTGTCTTAAGTAATAAAAAACATACTTACCCAAAAGACACTCATCCACATATAGCAAAACCAGTACTGAAACAGTTATCAGTAGAGGTAATTGTAAATTGAGAGTCGATCTGAAAAGGGAGGTAGGAGATGAATCTCTATGACCGATAACAGAGAAACTATGAAATAGACCCCCGTTACGGAAATCATCGTATTCAATAAGTGATACTCCCTTCACGTCCCTCTGACATTCACTGTACTCTGAGAGGAATCTGGCTTCAACAATGCTGAGAAGCGCATATCAACGTAGAAATCTTAGCACAAACGTACTTCACCACCTCCATAAGAGGCAAAGTTTGTAAAACTGAATTGTGGGTGTGGTGAGGGGTGTTTTTATAGGCATTTTGAGGTTCATGTATGTTCATTTATATACACTGTTCATGTATGTTCTGTGTGTGTGTGTATATATGTGTGTGTGTGTGTATATATATATATATATATATATATATATATATATATATATATATATATATATATATATATATATACATACATACACTGTTCATGTATGTTCTGTGTGTGTGTGTGTATGTATATGTATATATATATATATGTATATATATATATATATATATATATATATATATATATATATATATATATATATATATATATATATATATATATATATATATATATATATATACACATATATATATATATATACACACACACACACATTAAAAGTCTACACACCCCTGTTAAAATAGCAGGTTTCTGTGATGTAAAAAAATGAGGCAAAGCTAAATCATTTCAGAACTTTTTCCACCTTTAATGTGACCTATAAACTCTGCAACTCAATTGAAAAACAAACTGAAATCTTTTAGGTGAAGGGAAGTAAAAATAAAATATACTTTGCTGAAGCAACTTTTGATTTTATTACAGTACTGTCTTTTTGGGTATGAGTCAGCATGGCACATTTTGACTTGGCAAGATTTGCCCACTCTTTGCAAAAACACTCCAAATCTGTCCTCCCCTGTGCTCAGCCCTCTTCAGATCACCCCATAGATTTTCGATTGGATTCAGATCTGTGCCTTTCCAAAACATTAATCTTCTGGTATTTGGACTGGTATTTGGAACTGTTTATAATTCCCTCTACCTTGAATAAGGCCCCAGTTCTAGCTGAAGAAAAACAGCCCCAAAGCATGATGCTGCCACCACCATGCTTCACTGTGGGTATGGTGTTCTTTTGGTGATGTGCAGTGTTGTTTTTGCGCCAAACATATCTTTTGGAATTATTGCCTCAAAATTCAACCTTGGTTTCATCAGACCATAACACCTTTTCTCACATGCTTTTGGTAGACTTCAGATGTGTTTTTGCTCAATTTAGCTGGGCTTGAATGTTTTTCTTTGTAAGAAAAGGCTTCCGTCTTGCCGTCTACCCCAAAGCCTAAACATATGAAGAATATGGGAGATTGTCACATGTACTACACAGCCAGTACTTGCCAGATATTCCTGCAGCTCCTTTAATGTTGCTCTAGGCCTCTTGGTAGCCTCCAGACCAGTTTTCTTCTTTTCTTTTCATCAATTTTGGAGGAACATCCAGTTCTTGGTAATGTCAATGTTGTGTCATATGTTCTCCACTTGATGATGACTGTCTTCACTGTGTGCCATGGTATATCTAATGCCCTGGAAATTCTTTTGTACCCTTCTCCTGACTGATAACTTTAAACAATGAGACCCCTCTGATGCTTTGGAAGCTCTCTGCGGACCATGGCTTTTGTGTAGGACGCGACTAAGAAAATGTCAGGAAAGACCTACTAGAACAGCTGAACTTTATTTCTCCAACATAGGTGTGTCCGGTCCACGGCGTCATCCTTACTTGTGGGATATTCTCTTCCCCAACAGGAAATGGCAAAGAGCCCAGCAAAGCTGGTCACATAATCCCTCCTAGGCTCCGCCTACCCCAGTCATTCTCTTTGCCGTTGTACAGGCAACATCTCCACGGAGATGGCTTAGAGTTTTTTAGTGTTTAACTGTAGTTTTTATTATTCAATCAAGAGTTTGTTATTTTAAAATAGTGCTGGTATGTACTATTTACTCAGAAACAGAAAAGAGATGAAGATTTCTGTTTGTATGAGGAAAATGATTTTAGCAACCGTTACTAAAATCCATGGCTGTTCCACACAGGACTGTTGAGAGGAATTAACTTCAGTTGGGGGAACAGTGAGCAGTCTCTTGCTGCTTGAGGTATGACACATTCTAACAAGACGATGTAATGCTGGAAGCTGTCATTTTCCCTATGGGATCCGGTAAGCCATGTTTATTAAGATTGTAAATAAGGGCTTCACAAGGGCTTATTAAGACTGTAGACTTTTTCTGGGCTAAATCGATTCATTATTAACACATGTTTAGCCTTGAGGAATCATTTAATCTGGGTATTTTGATAAGTTTATATCGGCAGGCACTTTTTTAGACACCTTTCTCTTTAGGGGCTTTCACAAATCATAGGCAGAGCCTCATTTTCGCGCCGGTGTTGCGCACTTGTTTTTGAGAGGCATGACATGCAGTCGCATGTGTGAGGAGCTCTGATACATAGAAAAGACTTTCTGAAGGCGTCATTTGGTATCGTATTCCCCTTTGGGCTTGGTTGGGTCTCAGCAAAGCAGACACCAGGGACTGTAAAGGGGTTAAAGTTTAAAACGGCTCCGGTTCCGTTATTTTAAGGGTTAAAGCTTCCAAATTTGGGGTGCAATACTTTTAAGGCTTTAAGACACTGTGGTGAAATTTTGGTGAATTTTGAGCAATTCCTTCATATTTTTTCGCAATTGCAGTAATAAAGTGTGTTCAGTTTAAAATTTAAAGTGACAGTAACGGTTTTATTTTAAAACGTTTTTTGTACTTTGTTATCAAGTTTATGCCTGTTTAACATGTCTGAACTACCAGATAGACTGTGTTCTGAATGTGGGGAAGCCAGAGTTCCTTCTCATTTAAATAAATGTGATTTATGTGACAATGACAATGATGCCCAAGATGATTCCTCAAGTGAGGGGAGTAAGCATGGTACTGCATCATTCCCTCCTTCGTCTACACGAGTCTTGCCCACTCAGGAGGCCCCTAGTACATCTAGCGCGCCAATACTCCTTACTATGCAATTAACGGCTGTAATGGATAATTCTGTCAAAAACATTTTAGCCAAAATGCACACTTATCAGAGTAAGCGCGACTGCTCTGTTTTAGATACTGAAGAGCATGACGGCGCTGATAATAATGGTTCTGAAGGGCCCCTAAACCAGTCTGATGGGGCCAGGGAGGTTTTGTCTGAGGGAGAAATTACTGATTCAGGGAACATTTCTCAACAAGCTGAACCTGATGTGATTACGTTTAAATTTAAGTTGGAACATCTCCGCATTCTGCTTAAGGAGGTATTATCCACTCTGGATGATTGTGACAAGTTGGTCATCCCAGAGAAACTATGTAAAATGGACAAGTTCCTAGAGGTCCCGGGGCTCCCAGAAGCTTTTCCTATACCCAAGCGGGTGGCGGACATTGTAAATAAAGAAAGGGAAAGGCCCGGTATTCCTTTCGTCCCTCCCCCCATATTTAAAAAATTGTTTCCTATGGTCGACCCCAGAAAGGACTTATGGCAGACAGTCCCCAAGGTCGAGGGAGCGGTTTCCACTTTAAACAAACGCACCACTATACCCATAGAAGATAGTTGTGCTTTCAAAGATCCTATGGATAAAAAATTAGAAGGTTTACTTAAAAAGATGTTTGTTCAGCAGGGTTACCTTCTACAACCAATTTCATGCATTGTCCCTGTCACTACAGCCGCGTGTTTCTGGTTCGATGAGCTGGTAAAGGCGGTCGATAGTGATTCTCCTCCTTATGAGGAGATTATGGACAGAATCAATGCTCTCAAATTGGCTAATTCTTTCACCCTAGACGCCACTTTGCAATTGGCTAGGTTAGCGGCTAAGAATTCTGGGTTTGCTATTGTGGCGCGCAGAGCGCTTTGGTTGAAATCTTGGTCAGCTGATGCGTCTTCCAAGAACAAGCTACTTAACATTCCTTTCAAGGGGAAAACGCTGTTTGGCCCTGACTTGAAAGAGATTATCTCTGATATCACTGGGGGTAAGGGCCATGCCCTTCCTCAGGATCGACCTTTCAAGGCCAAAAATAAACCTAATTTTCGTCCCTTTCGTAGAAACGGACCAGCCCAAAGTGCTACGTCCTCTAAGCAAGAGGGTAATACTTCTCAAGCCAAGCCAGCTTGGAGACCAATGCAAGGCTGGAACAAGGGAAAGCAGGCCAAGAAACCTGCCACTGCTACCAAGACAGCATGAAATGTTGGCCCCCGATCCGGGACCGGATCTGGTGGGGGGCAGACTCTCTCTCTTTGCTCGGGCTTGGGCAAGAGATGTTCTGGATCCTTGGGCGCTAAAAATAGTCTCCCAAGGTTATCTTCTGGAATTCAAGGGGCTTCCCCCAAGGGGGAGGTTCCACAGGTCTCAGTTGTCTTCAGACCACATAAAAAGACAGGCATTCTTACGTTGTGTAGAAGACCTGTTAAAAATGGGAGTGATTCATCCTGTTCCATAAAAAAGAGGGAACGTTCAGACCAATCTTAGATCTCAAGATCTTAAACAAGTTTCTCAAGGTTCCATCGTTCAAAATGGAAACCATTCGAACAATTCTTCCTTCCATCCAGGAAGGTCAATTCATGACCACGGTGGATTTAAAGGATGCGTATCTACATATTCCTATCCACAAGGAACATCATCGGTTCCTAAGGTTCGCATTCCTGGACAAGCATTACCAGTTCGTGGCGCTTCCTTTCGGATTAGCCACTGCTCCAAGGATTTTCACAAAGGTACTAGGGTCCCTTCTAGCTGTGCTAAGACCAAGGGGCATTGCTGTAGTACCTTACTTGGACGACATTCTGATTCAAGCGTCGTCCCTTCCTCAAGCAAAGGCTCACACGGACATTGTCCTGGCCTTTCTCAGATCTCACGGATGGAAAGTGAACGTGGAAAAGAGTTCTCTATCTCCGTCAACAAGGGTTCCCTTCTTGGGGACAATAATAGACTCCTTAGAAATGAGGATTTTTCTGACAGAGGCCAGAAAAACAAAACTTCTAGACTCTTGTCGGATACTTCATTCCGTTCCTCTTCCTTCCATAGCGCAGTGCATGGAAGTGATAGGTTTGATGGTAGCGGCAATGGACATAGTTCCTTTTGCGCGCATTCATCTAAGACCATTACAACTGTGCATGCTCAGTCAGTGGAATGGGGACTATACAAACTTGTCTCCGAGGATACAAGTAAATCAGAGGACCAGAGACTCACTCCGTTGGTGGCTGTCCCTGGACAACCTGTCACAAGGGATGACCTTCCGCAGACCAGAGTGGGTCATTGTCACGACCGACGCCAGTCTGATGGGCTGGGGCGCGGTCTGGGGATCCCTGAAAGCTCAGGGTCTTTGGTCTCGGGAAGAATCTCTTCTACCGATAAATATTCTGGAACTGAGAGCGATATTCAATGCTCTCAAGGCTTGGCCTCAGCTAGCGAGGGCCAAGTTCATACGGTTTCAATCAGACAACATGACAACTGTTGCGTACATCAACCATCAGGGGGGAACAAGGAGTTCCCTGGCGATGGAAGAAGTGACCAAAATCATTCTATGGGCGGAGTCTCACTCCTGCCACCTGTCTGCTATCCACATCCCAGGAGTGGAAAATTGGGAAGCGGATTTTCTGAGTCGTCAGACATTGCATCCGGGGGAGTGGGAACTCCATCCGGAAATCTTTGCCCAAGTCACTCAACTGTGGGGCATTCCAGACATGGATCTGATGGCCTCTCGTCAGAACTTCAAAGTTCCTTGCTACGGGTCCAGATCCAGGGATCCCAAGGCGGCTCTAGTGGATGCACTAGTAGCACCTTGGACCTTCAAACTAGCTTATGTATTCCCGCCGTTTCCTCTCATCCCCAGGCTGGTAGCCAGGATCAATCAGGAAAGGGCGTCGGTGATCTTGATAGCTCCTGCGTGGCCACGCAGGACTTGGTATGCAGATCTGGTGAATATGTCATCGGCTCCACCATGGAAGCTACCTTTGAGACGAGACCTTCTTGTTCAAGGTCCGTTCGAACATCCGAATCTGGTCTCACTCCAGCTGACTGCTTGGAGATTGAACGCTTGATCTTATCGAAGCGAGGGTTCTCAGATTCTGTTATCGATACTCTTGTTCAGGCCAGAAAGCCTGTAACTAGAAAGATTTACCACAAAATTTGGAAAAAATATATCTGTTGGTGTGAATCTAAAGGATTCCCTTGGGACAAGGTTAAGATTCCTAAGATTCTATCCTTCCTTCAAGAAGGATTGGAAAAAGGATTATCTGCAAGTTCCCTGAAGGGACAGATTTCTGCCTTGTCTGTGTTACTTCACAAAAAGCTGGCAGCTGTGCCAGATGTTCAAGCCTTTGTTCAGGCTCTGGTTAGAATCAAGCCTGTTTACAAACCTTTGACTCCTCCTTGGAGTCTCAACTTAGTTCTTTCAGTTCTTCAGGGGGTTCCGTTTGAACCCTTACATTCCGTTGATATTAAGTTATTATCTTGGAAAGTTTTGTTTTTGGTTGCAATTTCTTCTGCTAGAAGAGTTTCAGAATTATCTGCTCTGCAGTGTTCTCCTCCTTATCTGGTGTTCCATGCAGATAAGGTGGTTTTACGTACTAAACCTGGTTTTCTTCCAAAAGTTGTTTCTAACAAAAACATTAACCAGGAGATTATCGTACCTTCTCTGTGTCCGAAACCAGTTTCGAAGAAGGAACGTTTGTTGCACAATTTGGATGTTGTTCGCGCTCTAAAATTCTATTTAGATGCTACAAAGGATTTTAGACAAACATCTTCCTTGTTTGTTGTTTATTCCGGTAAAAGGAGAGGTCAAAAAGCAACTTCTACCTCTCTCTCTTTTTGGATTAAAAGCATCATCAGATTGGCTTACGAGACTGCCGGACGGCAGCCTCCCGAAAGAATCACAGCTCATTCCACTAGGGCTGTGGCTTCCACATGGGCCTTCAAGAACGAGGCTTCTGTTGATCAGATATGTAGGGCAGCGACTTGGTCTTCACTGCACACTTTTACCAAATTTTACAAGTTTGATACTTTTGCTTCTTCTGAGGCTATTTTTGGGAGAAAGGTTTTGCAAGCCGTGGTGCCTTCCATCTAGGTGACCTGATTTGCTCCCTCCCATCATCCGTGTCCTAAAGCTTTGGTATTGGTTCCCACAAGTAAGGATGACGCCGTGGACCGGACACACCTATGTTGGAGAAAACAGAATTTATGTTTACCTGATAAATTACTTTCTCCAACGGTGTGTCCGGTCCACGGCCCGCCCTGGTTTTTTAATCAGGTCTGATAATTTATTTTCTTTAACTACAGTCACCACGGTTTCATATGGTTTCTCCTATGCAAATATTCCTCCTTAACGTCGGTCGAATGACTGGGGTAGGCGGAGCCTAGGAGGGATCATGTGACCAGCTTTGCTGGGCTCTTTGCCATTTCCTGTTGGGGAAGAGAATATCCCACAAGTAAGGATGACGCCGTGGACCGGACACACCGTTGGAGAAAGTAATTTATCAGGTAAACATAAATTCTGTTTTAGGGTTAATCAGAGACGCTTTAAATTATAGCAGGTGTGTGACTCTTATTTAACATGGTTTTGAATGTGATTGCTTAATTCTCAACTATTGTAGTTTTTTTTTTGTTTACTTCCCTCCACCTTAAAGATTTCAGTATATTTTTCAATTGAGTTGTGTAGTTTATAGGTCACATTAAAGGTGGAAAAAGTTCTGAAATTATTTATCTTTTCTCATTTTTTTACATCACAGAAACCTGACATTTTAACAGGGGTGTGTAGACTTTTTATATCCACTGTATATATTTAAAAAAAAAGCTTGCAGTAGTTCAGTAATACAAATCCCTGGAAGAGTAAGACTATTCACGGCTGTCTCTATAAAAAAAAATAATGTGGCTTATTGCTTTTTTTGTTGTAATTAACTAACAATCTTATGTCTTTTAAAATCACGAGTATTTGGCTGTGTAATTTATTAAAGGAGATCTAATCATTTTAACAAACTTCTATTAAGATAACCGTCTGCAGTCATGTTTCCTTTTCTCCAACATTGGTGTGTCCGGTCCACGGCGTCATCCATTACTTGTGGGAATATTCTCTTCCCCAACAGGAAATGGCAAAGAGCACAGCAAAAGCTGTCCATATAGCCCCTCCTCAGGCTCCGCCCCCCAGTCATTCTCTTTGCCGCTCTGAACAAGTAGCATCTCCACGGAGATGGTGAAGAGTATGTGGTGTTTAGTTGTAGTTTTTTATTCTGCTATCAAGAGTTTGTTATTTTAAAATAGTGCTGGTTGTACTATTTACTCTAAAACAGAAAGGGATGAAGAGTTCTGTTTAAAAGAGTATGATTTTAGCAGCAATAACTAAAATCAATTGCTGTTCCCACGCAGGACTGTTGAGCCCAGAGAACTTCAGTTGGGGGGAACAGTTAGCAGACTTTTCTGCTCAAGGTATGACTAGTCCATTTTCTAACAAGACTGTGTAATGCTAGAAGACTGTCATTTTCCCTCTTGGGGATCGGTAAGCCATTTTCTTAGACTCTTAACAGAATGAAGGCTTATTATGGGCTATACACTGGTTGAGACTCTTGTGGGCTAAATCGATTGCTTTATTTAAGTTTTTTATGTAATCTGAGGCGATTTATAAAACTTTTATTGTGGGGGAACGTTTTTAGGCGCCAGGCAGTTGTTTAGACACCTTTCCAGTCAGAGGGGCATTTCACTATAGTAGGCAGAGCCTCATTTTCGCGCCATAACTGCGCAGTTTCTTTTGGATGCAGTGCATGCAGCTGCATGTGAGAGGGTCTGGTGATCATTGAAAACGTTCCTGGAAGGCTTAATTTGGTATCGTATAACTCCTAAGGACAGGTGAAGTTGCAGCAAACGCTGTGGCTGGGACTGTAGTGGGGTTAAAAATTATTTGATTAAACGGCTCCGGTTTCCTCAATTAAGGGGTTAAAAGCTTGAAAATTGGGGTGCAATACTTTTAAAGCATTAAGACTCTGTGGTGAAAATTTAGTAAAGATTGGATATTCCTTCATAGTTTCACACATTCAGAAATAAAGTGTGCTCTGTTTAAAATTTAAAGAGACAGTGACGGTTTTGTTTTAAAACGTTTTTTTTTTTTCATTATTAGCCTGTTTAAGCCTGTCTAACATGTCTGTACCTTCAGATAGAACATGTTCTGTATGTATGGAGGCCAAGGTGGTCCCCCCCTTCAAATGTATGTGATAATTGTGCCATGGCGTCCAGACAAAGTAAGGACAGTACTGTCACATTTAATAAGGTTGCCCAAGATGATTCCTCAAATGAAGGTAGTGGGGATAGTTCTTCATCCTCTCCTTCTGTGTCAATACCAGTTATGCCCGCGCAGGTGATTCCTAGTACATCTAGCGCGCCAATGCTTGTTACTATGCAACAATTAACGGCTGTAATGGATAATTCTATAGCTAATATTTTATCCAAAATGCCAGCATTTCAAAGAACGCGTGATTGCTCAGTTTTAACTACAGTAGAGCAAGAGTGCGCTGATGATGATTTATTTGTCATACCCTCACACCAGTCAGAATTGGCAGTGAGGGAGGGTTTGTCGGAGGGGGAAATTTCTGATTCAGGAAGAATTTCTCAACAGGCAGAACCTGATGTTGTGACGTTTAAATTTAAGTTAGAACATCTCCGCGCCTTTCTTAAGGAGGTACTAACTACGCTGGATGATTGTGACTCTTTGGTCATTCCAGAAAAATTGTGCTAAATGGACAAATTCCTAGAGGTCCCGGTGCACCCTGATGCCTTTCCGATCCCTAAAAGGGTGGCGGACATAGTGAATAAGGAGTGGGAGAAACCAGGCATACCCTTTGTCCCTCCTCCTATATTTAAGAAATCGTTCCCCATGGTCGACCCAAGGAAGGACACATGGCAAACAGTCCCTAAGGTTGAGGGGGCAGTTTCTACCCTAGCCAAACGCACGACTATTCCCATTGAGGACAATTGTGCTTTCAAGGATCCTATGAATAAAAAATTGGAGGGTTTGCTTAAAAAGATTTTTGTTCAGCAAGGTTACCTCCTCCAACCTATTTTGTGCATTATTCCTGTCACTACGGCGGCGTGTTTCTGGTTCGATGAACTAGAAAAGTCGCTTAATACGGAGACTCCATATGAGGAAGTCATGGACAGAATTCACGCACTTAAGTTAGCTAATTCCTTTATTTTAGATGCCGCTTTGCAATTAGCAAGATTAGCGGCGAAAAATTCAGGGTTTGCAATTGTGGCGCGTAGGGCGCTCTGGCTAAAATCTTGGTCGGCGGATGTATCTTCCAAGACAAAATTGCTTAGTATCCCTTTCAAAGGTAAGACCCTTTTTGGGCCAGAATTGAAAGAAATTATTTCAGACATCACTGGGGGGAAGGGCCATGCCCTCCCACAGGATAGGCCTTTTAAGGCTAAGAATAAGTCCAATTTTCGTTCCTTTCGCAATTTCAGGAACGGACCGGCTTCTAACTCTGCAGCCTCTAGACAAGAGGGTAACGCTTCCCAGGCTAAACCAGCTTGGAAACCAATGCAAGGCTGGAACAAGGGTAAACAGGCCAAGAAGCCTGCTGCTGCTACCAAGACAGCATGAAGGGGTAGCCCCCGATCCGGGACCGGATCTAGTAGGGGGCAGACTTTCTCTCTTTGCTCAGGCTTGGGCCAGAGATGTTCCGGATCCCTGGGCACTAGAAATAGTCTCTCAAGGTTATCTTCCAGAATTTTCACAAAGGTGCTAGGGTCCCTTCTAGCGGTTCTAAGACCGAGGGGCATTGCAGTGGCACCTTATCTAGACGACATTCTAATTCAAGCGTCGTCTCTTTTCAAGGCAAAGGCTCATACAGACATTGTTCTAGCCTTTCTCAGATCTCATGGGTGGAAGGTGAACGTAGAAAAGAGTTCCCTGTCTCCGTCAACAAGAGTCCCCTTTTTGGGAACAATAATAGATTCTTTAGAAATGAAGATCTTCCTGACAGAGGTCAGAAAGTCAAAGCTTCTAAACGCTTGTCAAGTTCTTCACTCTATTCTGCAACCTTCCATAGCTCAGTGCATGGAAGTAGTAGGATTGATGGTTGCAGCAATGGACATAGTTCCTTTTGCTCGAATTCATCTAAAACCATTACAACTGTGCATGCTCAATCAGTGGAATGGGGACTATGCAGACTTGTCTCCCCAGATTCAAGTAGACCAGGTAACCAGAGACTCACTCCGTTGGTGGTTGACTCAGGATCACCTGTCCCAGGGAATGAGTTTCTGCAGACCAGAGTGGGTCATTGTCACGACCGACGCCAGTCTATTAGGCTGGGGCGCGGTCTGGGACTCCCTGAAAGCTCAGGGTCTATGGTCTTGGGAAGAGTCTCTTCTCCTGATAAACATCCTGGAACTGAGAGCGATATTCAATGCGCTCCGGGCTTGGCCTCAACTAGCGAAGGCCGGATTAATAAGATTCCAGTCGGACAACATGACGACTGTAGCTTACATCAACCATCAGGGAGGAACAAAGAGTTCCTTGGCGATGAGAGAGGTATCCAAGATCATCAAATGGCCGGAGGATCACTCCTGCCACCTATCTGCAATTCACATCCCAGGAGTGGACAACTGGGAGGCGGATTGAGTCGTCAGACTTTCCATCCGGGGGAGTGGGAACTCCATTCGGAGGTCTTTGCCCAGTTAACCCAATTATGGGGCATTCCAGACATGGATCTGATGGCGTCCCGTCAGAACTTTAAGGTTCCTTGCTACGGGTCCAGACTCAGGGATCCCAAGGCGACTCTAGTGGATGCATTAGTGGCGCCTTGGTCGTTCAACCTAGCTTATGTGTTTCCACCGTTTCCTCTCCTTCCCAGGCTCGTAGCCAGGATCAAACAGGAGAAGGCCTTGGTGATTCTGATAGCTCCTGCGTGGCCACGCAGGACTTGGTATGCAGACCTGGTGAATATGTCATCGGCTCCACCGTGGAAGCTACCTTTGAGACAGGATCTTCTAGTACAAGGTCCATTCGAACATCCAAATCTACTTTCTCTGCAGCTGACTGCTTGGAAATTGAACGCTTGATTTTATCCAAGCGTGGATTTTCAAATTCAGTGATTGATACTCTGGTCCAAGCCAGAAAACCTGTGACTAGAAAGATTTACCATAAAATATGGAAAAAATATATCTGTTGGTGTGAATCCAAGGGATTCTCCTGGAGTAAAATTAAAATTCCTAAGATTCTTTCCTTTCTCCAAGAGGGTTTGGATAAAGGGTTGTCAGCGAGTTCTCTAAAGGGACAGATTTCTGCTTTATCTGTCTTGTTACACAAACGACTGGCAGCTGTGCCAGATGTACAAGCTTTTGTACAGGCTTTGGTCAGAATCAAGCCTGTCTACAGACCCATGACTCCTCCTTGGAGTCTAAATTTAGTTCTTTCAGTTCTTCAAGGGGTTCCGTTTGAACCTTTACATTCCGTAGATATCAAGTTACTATCTTGGAAAGTTCTGTTTTTGGTTGCTATTTCTTCTGCTAGAATAGTTTCTTTCTGGCTGAAAAGCATTATCCGATTGGCTTATGAGACTGCCGGACGGCAGCCTCCTGAACGAATCACAGCTCACTCTACTAGGGCTGTGGCTTCCACATGGGCCTTCAAGAACGAGGCTTCTGTTGATCAGATATGTAAGGCAGCGACTTGGTCTTCTCTGCACACTTTTGCCAAATTCTACAAATTTGATACTTATGCTTCTTCGGAGGCTATTTTTGGGAGAGAGGTTTTGCAAGCCGTGGTGCCTTCCATTTAGGTAACCTGATTTGCTCCCTCCCTTCATCCGTGTCCTAAAGCTTTGGTATTGGTTCCCACAAGTAATGGATGACGCCGTGGACCGGACACACCAATGTTGGAGAAAACAGAATTTATGCTTACCTGATAAATTACTTTCTCCAACGGTGTGTGTCCGGTCCACGGCCCGCCCTGGTTTTTTTAATCAGGTTTGAACAATTTTTTTCTCTATACGCTACAGTCACCACGGCACCCTATAGTTTTTCCTTTTTTTTTTTTCTCCTAACCGTCGGTCGAATGTCTGGGGGGCGGAGCCTGAGGAGGGGCTATATGGACAGCTTTTGCTGTGCTCTTTGCCATTTCCTGTTGGGGAAGAGAATATTCCCACAAGTAATGGATGACGCCGTGGACCGGACACATCATTGGAGAAAGTAATTTATCAGGTAAGCATAAATTCTGTTTTTTAATATTCCCACTGTGACAATGGAAATAGTTGTGATTTTAAAACCATATTGCAAAAGAGGGTAATGAAGTAGTGTTAATAGTTAATTTAAATTAAATTTTCTTGTTAGAAAAAAACACTCAAATGCTAAATATTTACAAGCAGATTAAATCAGAACTTTGAAAGGGACATAAACCTGCAGCATGTTCTCCATAGAAAATATTGCCAGCAAGGTGGTATTATGAAGTTGGTGGGTGGGGGCAGTGAAATACTATTTATAAATGTCCCTTAAAGTGAATGTCAACTTTCATGAATCAGTGCCAGTTTTTTTTTTTTTTTTTTTTTTAACTATTAAAAACAAGGGCACTTTTATTCATGAAAGTTTACATTGCACCTGATTTTACAAATACTTACCTTCTCCTGAAACACTGGATCGCCGATCGCCCCGTCTGCTTCTTCCTGCTGTACTAACTAACATCAATGACGAAACTGGCTTCCTCCAATCTCAGCGTGGTCTCACCAGATGAAAGCTCCTGGGGGGGAAGCCGTGATTAGAGAGATGATCTCGTCATTGCTGGCGTGAGATCGGCGATCCTGCGTTTCAGTGCCCCTTTTTTTAATAATTTAAATGTAATGTATTTATTTTAAAAAAAATGTAAGTCATTAGTGCTATAATAATAAAGTGCAGTCCCTGGGAGCAAATCAATGGGACAATTGACCGAAGGACCACTGGTAGGGAGCTGATCTGCTCCCTTCTTTTCAAAAACATCACAAAAGATTAGATATCCCTTGCTGAAATCTAATCATATAAGAGTATCCTATCTGTAGACATTCTGATTTCATAGCTTTAAAGTGAAGGTCCGTTTTGATTAATTAGTGCCTGGATTTTAATAAACCTATTAAAAACAAGGGCACTTTAATTCATCAAAATTGACATTTCACTGTTTTCTTCAAAATCGTACCTTTTAATCCTGAATGCCGCTCCAGCAATTTCCCCGGCCGTCGGAAGCCTCTGCAGACATCAGAAATGACTAATCGGCTTCCTCCGATCACAGCTTCCCCCCTGGGGGAATCTTGGCCTGTAGCAATGCTGTGATTGGAGGAAGCCGGATTCGTAATTTTGGACCCGCGAAGACGGCTTGCGTAGGAAGTGCTGGAGCGGCTGCCAGGATTAAAAGGTAAGTTTTTGAAGAAAACGGTGAAATGTCAATTTTGTTGAATTAAAGTGCCCTTGTTTTTAATAGGTTTATTAGAAAACGGGCACTAATTCATCAAAATGGACCTTCTCTTTACCTATTTCATTTTTAAGCTACCTAATTTTTAGTGTTGCAGAAAATTAAAAAAAAATATTTGGGTTTGAGCATTTAATAGATTTTCACAAATGTTTTATTTTTCTGCAGCTTACAGCACTTTCTACATTGTTGGTTTAATATTATCCATGCAAATTCCTTTTGTGGGATTTCAGCCAATCCGTACAAGTGAGCATATGGCCGCTGCAGGTATGATAATTACATTTTTTTTTTTTTTTTAGAATGCTTTCTGTGTTTGATATACAGTGTACCATGGAAATACATTTGTTGTCTCCATATTGTAGGCACTTCAATTTGTAATTTAAGTCTATTTTGTTTGTTTTAATAAAATCTGAATTATAGACTTGTAGTTAGTGAGCCTTAAACTGACTAATGCAATTTCAAGATTAAGAAAGTACCATGTGTTTGTAAGCTTAACATTTACTGAACTTGAATATATATGTTTAATTTTAATACTTTTCACTTTCTTATACTTTAGCAGATCAAAAATACATGCCCTGTATGGCTCTCATTTGTTAGAGGGTTATATGTAATTTACCATTGTTTAATACTGTACATAAAATGTCCGGGTTGTCTAGATGAACTTTAGAAACCATCTAGAAGAAGTATATCCTTGTGTATTTAGGATGATTGTTCTACTGAGAACTAAAAGTGGACTTGATCTTTTTTTTTTCTTTTTAAAGACACGATGAGTCCACAGATTTCATCCTTGTGGGATTTCACCTCCTGGTCAGCAGTAGGAGGCAAAGAGCACCACAGCAGAGATGCTATATATAGCTCCTCCCTTCTCTCCCACTCTAGTCATTCTCTTTACCTATGTTAGTGATAGGACAATTTAAAGTGAGGTGTTAGTATAGATTCTTCAATCAAGAGTTTATTATTTTTAAAGTAGTGCCAGAGAGTGCTGCTTTGTTCTAGGGTGTAGCCATAGTCCATATCAGTCTATTCAGTAGAGCTTTTGGTGGCTTTAGAGCAATAGGAACTGGTGGGACATAATTCTCACTGCACCTCCTATATCTTTCTGCTACCCTAATACAGATAGCCTAAGCACATTTTAAACTCAGGCTCATCTTATTCCACAGGGCTTTGGGAGGGAGAGGACCTCTTACACCTGCTGGACTGTCCTGCTGTCAGACAGCATTTAAGATAAGTGCTAACTTTATTCATTCTGGGGAATTAAAAAGATCTCAGAGTAAAGTGGGCACTTAATCTTTATTTGAAAGCTGTGACTGGCTTACATAAGTCTTTCAGATGCTCTTATGTTGGGACATTAATCCCTCTTATTTAGAGGGCTTTTATTGGAACCGTTATAAGTACAGGCACTGGGGCTATAGGGAGAAAGCTTGCTAGATTTCTTGTTTGAAAGAAGCGTTTACAGACTATAAGGGATTTTATGATAGTTACGATCCCTTCGTTTTCTATTCCTACGTTGTAGAGACGTGTTTGAGGACGTTACGCCCACGATGGGCTGGGCTTAGTTTTGCTCGCTTCCTCTGGGTTATTACGCAGTCCTAAGCACACAGGAGTGGATGCATATGTGACTCTGCTACTGCATGTTTTTCTGTATATCAGACAAGCGGTTGTAGTGCTGTTTTGTTCCTGAAGTGGCCGGTTCGTTTTCTCCTGCAATGTCTGGATCGTTTGGCTGAATTACAAGAGTTCGAATCAGGGAGCGATTATGTTGGCAGGTAGGCACCTCAGCAGTTGCTGAGGTGTATAGGTGTCTAAAGTTATTTTTATTTAACTGCTGGGGTACATTTTCTCTTGCAAGGTGTATCCAGTCCACGGATTCATCCTTTACTTGTGGGATATTCTCATTCCCTACAGGAAGTAGCAAAGAGAGCACACAGCAAAGCTGTCCATATAGCTCCCCCTCTAGCTCCACCCCCCAGTCATTCTCTTTGCTGGCTCTAAGCACTAGGGTCTCTCTCAGGAGTGTAAAGTAAATGTGGTGTTAGAATTGTAGTTTTATTATCTTCAATCAAAAGTTTGTTAATTTAAATGGTACCGGTTTGTACTATTTACTCTCTAGCAGAAAAGTGATGTAGATTTCTGCTGAGAGGAAAATGATTTTAGCATGTTGTAACTAAAATCCACTGCTGTTCCCACACAGGACTGAGGAGTACCAGAAAACTTCAGTTGGGGGGAACAGTTTGCAGGGTGATCTGCAATAAGGTATGTTTAGTCAATTATTTCTAGACAAGACTGAGATAATGCTAGAAGACTGACAAGATCCCCATGTGGGGAGGGTAAGCTATGTTCACAGACTTAGTAAGGAATTGAATGCTTACATAATAGGGCTAATATACTGGTTGACACTTATTCAGGGCAATCGATTGTTTGGCTAAGGAAAAATCGTTTTGCAAGACACTTTGAAAGCCCTTTTGTTTTTTTTCTGGGGTTATTACCACATGTCTGTTTTTTAGTCACTTAGGAGTGATTTACTAGGCCTCAGATGCGCACTTAGAATTGCAGATAAGTTCATGCTGTTTCACATGGAGGGTCCTGCTGATCTTTGAGGGCCTAAAAGAAGCTATATTCCCCCAAATCTGATCCCTAAGGGAAGGTAGGGCCACAGCAAGGCTGTGGCAAGGTGCTGTAGTGATTTAACCAGGTGTTGGCTTTAGGCTGCTCCGGTTTGGGCATTAAGGGGTTAATCGTTTTGAAACTTGGGGTGCAATCTTATTAAGGCTTTAGCTACATACTGTGAAAATGTCAGAAAGATTGCTGCATTTTTCACAGTTTTGTAAAATTGTGTGTTTTTTATCTCTTAAAGGCACAGTAACGTTTTTTTCAAATTGTGTTTTTTATTTGATTAAAGTGATTCCAAGCCTGTTTATGTACTCTACTAGTCTGTTAAACATGTCTGACACTAAGGAAAATCCTTGTTCAATGTGTTTAGAAGCCATGGTGTAACCCCCTCTCAGAATGTGTCCCACTTGTACTGATTCACCATTTTGGCGCGCAGGGCGCTATGGCTAAAGTCCTGGTCGGCCGATGTGTCGTCTAAATCCAAGCTTTTGAACATTCCTTTCAAAGGGAAGACCATATTCGGGCCTGAATTGAAAGAGATTATTTCAGATATCACCGGGGGAAAAGGCCATGCTCTCCCTCAGGACAAAGCCTTTAAAACAAAGAACAAAGCTAATTTTCGTTCCTTTCGCAATTTCAGGAACGGCCCCGCTTCATCCTCTCCGGCTGCAAAGCAAGAGGGTAACGTTTCACAGCCCAAGGCAAACTGGAAACCTTACCAGGGCTGGAATAAGGGTAAACAGGCCAAAAAGCCTGCAGCTGCCACCAAGACAGCATGAAGGGGTAGCCCCCGATCCGGGACCGGATCTAGTAGGGTGCAGACTCTCTTCGCTCAGGCCTGGGCAAGAGATGTACACGATCCTTGGGCATTAGAGATTGTAGCCCAGGGATACCTTCTAGAATTCAAGGACTCTCCTCCAAGGGGAAGGTTCCACATTTCTCGTCTGTCTACAGATCAGACAAAGAAAGAGGCGTTTTTACGCTGTGTAGAAGATCTACATACAATGGGAGTGATCCACTCAGTTTCAATTGCAGAACAAGGACTGGGGTTTTACTCAAACCTGTTTGTGGTTCCCAACAAAGAAGGAACTTTCAGACCAATCCTGGATCTCAAAATTCTAAACAAATTCTTAAGAGTCCCATCATTCAAGATGGAGACCATTCGGACAATCTTACCAATAATCCAGGAGGGTCAATATATGACTACCGTGGACCTAAAGGATGCGTATCTGCACATTCCTATCCACAAAGATCACCAGTTTCTCAGGTTCGCCTTTCTGGACAAGCATTTTCAGTTTGTGGCTCTTCCTTTCGGGTTGGCCACTGCTCCCAGAATTTTCACAAAGGTGCTAGGGTCCCTCCTGGCAGTTCTAAGACCGCGGGGCATAGCAGTGGCGCCTTACCTAGACGACATCTTAATTCAGGCGTCAACTTTCCAAAGAACCAAGTCTCACACAGAGATTGTATTGGCCTTTCTGAGGTCTCACGGGTGGAAGGTGAACATCAAAAAGAGTTCTCTCTCCCCCCTCACAAGAGTTCCATTCCTAGGAATCCTGATAGACTCGGTAGAAATGAAAATATTTCTGACGGAGGTCAGAAAGCTAAAACTCTTAACTACTTGCCGAGCTTTTTATTCCATTCCTCGGCCATTTGTGGCTCAGTGCATGGAGACAATCGGACTAATGGTTGCGGCAATGGACATAGTCCCTTTTGCTCAGATACACCTCAGACCACTGCAACTATGCATGCTCAAACAGTGGAATGTGGATTATGCAGATTTGTCTCCTCAAATTCAGTTGGACCAGGAGACCAGAGATTCTCTTCTCTGGTGGTTGTCTCAGGATCACCTGTCTCAAGGAATATGTTACCCGCAGGCCAGAGTGGATCATCGTAACGACCGCCGCCAGTCTGTTAGGCTGGGGTGCAGTCTGGGACTCCCTGAAAGCTCAGGGCTTATGGTCTCGTGAAGAAACTCTTCTCCAGATAAACATTCTGGAACTGAGGGTGATATTCAATGCTCTTCAGGCATGGCCTCAACTAGCGGTGGCCAAATTCATCAGATTTCAGTCGGACAACATCACGACTGTAGCTTACGTCAATCATCAGGGGGGAACAAAGAGTTCCCTAGCGATGACGGAAGTAACCAAA
Source organism: Bombina bombina (assembly GCF_027579735.1). Classification (NCBI taxonomy): domain Eukaryota; kingdom Metazoa; phylum Chordata; class Amphibia; order Anura; family Bombinatoridae; genus Bombina; species Bombina bombina. The sequence goes on along the minus strand of NW_026511134.1, from coordinate 16,391 downwards.
ATAATAAGGTGGGCGGAGGATCACTCCTGCCATCTCTCAGCAATTCACATCCCAGGAGTAGACAACTGGGAGGCGGATTTTCTAAGTTGTCAGACTTTTCACCCGGGGGAGTGGGAACTCCACCCGGAGGTATTTGCCCAGCTGACTCAGCTATGGGGCACCCCAGAGTTGGATCTGATGGCGTCCCGTCAGAACACCAAACTTCCTCTCTATGGGTCCAGGTCCCGGGATCCCAAGGCGGTATTGATAGATGCTCTAGCAGCGCCTTGGTCCTTCAATCTGGCTTATGTTTTTCCACCGTTTCCTCTCCTCCCGCGTCTGGTTGCCAGAATCAAGCAGGAGAAGGCTTCGGTGATTCTGATAGCGCCTGCGTGGCCACGCAGGACTTGGTATGCAGACCTAGTGGACATGTCATCTGTCCCACCATGGTCACTGCCAATGAGGCAGGATCTTCTAATACAGGGTCCGTTCAAGCATCCAAATTTAGTTTCTCTACGTCTGACTGCTTGGAGATTGAACGCTTAATACTATCAAAGCGTGGGTTCTCTGAGTCAGTTATAGATACTCTGATTCCGGCTAGAAAGCCTGTCACCAGGAAAATCTACCATAAGATATGGCGGAAATATCTTTGTTGGTGTGAATCCAAGGGTTACTCATGGAGTAAGATTAGGGTTCCCAGGATATTGTCCTTTCTCTAAGATGGACTTTGGAAAGGATTGTCAGCTAGTTCCTTAAAAGGACAAATATCTGCTTTGTCTATCCTGTTACACAAGCGTCTGGCAGAGGTACCAGACGTTCAAGCGTTTGCTCAGGCTTTAGTCAGAATCAAGCCTGTCTATAAACCTGTGGCTCCGCCATGGAGTTTGAATCTAGTTCTTTCAGTTCTTCAAGGGGTTCCGTTTGAACCTTTACATTCCATAGACATTAAGTTGTTATTTTTGAAAGTTTGTTTTTGATAGCTATCTCTTCTGCTCGAAGAGTTTCAGAATAATCTGCCTTACAGTGTGATTCACCTTACCTGGTGTTCCACGCAGATAAGGTAGTTTTGCGTACCAAGCCTGGTTTTCTTCCTAAAGTTGTTTCTAACAAGAATATTAACCAGGAAATAGTTGTTCCTTCTCTGTGTCCTAATCCATCTTCAAAGAAGGAACGTCTATTACACAATCTTGATGTAGTTCGTGCTTTAAAGTTCTATTTACAAGCAACTAAGGATTTCAGACAAACATCTTCCTTGTTTGTTATCTATTCTGGTAAGAGGAGAGGTCAGAAAGCGACTGCTACCTCTCTTTCCTTTTGGCTGAAAAGCTTCATCCGTTTGGCCTATGAGACTGCTGGCCGGCATCCTCCTGAAAGAATTACTGCTCATTCTACCAGAGCAGTGGCTTCCACATGGGCTTTCAAAAATGAGGCTTCTGTTGAACAGATTTGTAAGGCAGCGACTTGGTCTTCACTGCATACTTTTGCCAAATTTTACAAATTCAATACTTTTGCTTCTTCGGAGGCTATTTTTGGGAGAGAGGTTTTGCAAGCAGTGGTGCCTTCCATTTAAGGTACCTGTCTTGTTCCCTCCCTTCATCCGTGTCCTAAAGCTTTGGTATTGGTATCTCACAAGTAAAGGATGAATCCGTGGACTGGATACACCTTGCAAGAGAAAACAGAATTTATGCTTACCTGATAAATTACTTTCTCTTGCGGTGTATCCAGTCCACGGCCCGCCCTGGCATTTAAGTCAGGTAAAAAAAAAATTTGTTTAAACTACAGTCACCACTGCACCCTATGGTTTCTCCTTTTTCTTCCTAACCTTTGGTCGAATGACTGGGGGGTGGAGCTAGAGGGGGAGCTATATGGACAGCTTTGCTGTGTGCTCTCTTTGCTACTTCCTGTAGGGAATGAGAATATCCCACAAGTAATGGATGAATCCGAGGACTGAATACACCGCAAGAGAAAGTAATTTATCAGGTAAGCATAAATTCTGTTTTCTTTCATGTAATTAGCAAGAGTCCATGAGCTAGTGACGTATGGGATATATATTCCTACCAGGAGGGGCAAAGTTTCCCAAACCTCAAAATGCCTATAAATACACCCCTCACCACACCCACAATTCAGTTTTACAAACTTTGCCTCCGATGGAGGTGGTGAAGTAAGTTTGTGCTAGATTCTACGTTGATATGCGCTCCGCAGGAAGTTGGAGCACGGTTTTCCTCTCAGCATGCAGTGAATGTCAGAGGGATGTGAGGAGAGTATTGCCTATTTGAATGCAGTGATCTCCTTCTACGGGGTCTATTTCATAGGTTCTCTGTTATCGGTCGTAGAGATTCATCTCTTACCTCCCTTTTCAGATCGACGATATACTCTTATATATACCATTACCTCTGCTGATTCTCGTTTCAGTACTGGTTTGGCTTTCTACAAACATGTAGATGAGTGTCCTGGGGTAAGTAAATCTTATTTTCTGTGACACTCTAAGCTATGGTTGGGCACTTTGTTTATAAAGTTCTAAATATATGTATTCAAACATTTATTTGCCTTGACTCAGAATGTTCAACTTTCCTTATTTTTCAGACAGTCAGTTTCATATTTGGGATAATGCATTTGATTTAATCATTTTTTCTTACCTTCAAAAATTTGACTATTTTCCCTGTGGGCTGTTAGGCTCGCGGGGGCTGAAAATGCTTCATTTTATTGCGTCATTCTTGGCGCAGACTTTTTTGGCGCAAAAATTCTTTTCCGTTTCCGGCGTCATACGTGTCGCCGGAAGTTGCGTCATTTTTTGACGTTATTTTGCGCCAAAAATGTCGGCGTTCCGGATGTGGCGTCATTTTTGGCGCCAAAAAGCATTTAGGCGCCAAATAATGTGGGCGTCTTATTTGGCGCTAAAAAATATGGGCGACGCTTTTGTCTCCACATTATTTAAGTCTCATTTTTCATTGCTTCTGGTTGCTAGAAGCTTGTTCTTTTCATTTTTTCCCATTCATGAAACTGTCATTTAAGGAATTTGATCAATTTTGCTTTATATGTTGTTGTTTTTTCTCTTACATATTGCAAGATGTCTCACGTTGCATCTGAGTCAGAAGATACTACAGGAAAATCGCTGTCTAGTGCTGGATCTACCAAAGCTAAGTGTATCTGCTGTAAACTTTTGGTAGCTATTCCTCCAGCTGTTGTTTGTATTGATTGTCATGACAAACTTGTTAATGCAGATAATATTTCCTTTAGTAAAGTACCATTGCCTGTTGCAGTTCCTTCAACATCTAAGGTGCAGAATGTTCCTGATAACATAAGAGATTTTGTTTCTGAATCCATAAAGAAGGCTATGTCTGTTATTTCTCCTTCTAGTAAACGTAAAAAATCTTTTAAAACTTCTCTCCCTACAGATGAATTTTTAAATGAACATCATCATTCTGATTCTGATGACTCTTCTGGTTCAGAGGATTCTGTCTCAGAGGTTGATGCTGATAAATCTTCATATTTATTTAAAATGGAATTTATTCGTTCTTTACTTAAAGAAGTTCTAATTGCTTTAGAAATAGAGGATTCTGGTCCTCTTGATACTAATTCTAAACGTTTGGATAAGGTTTTTAAATCTCCTGTGATTATTCCAGAAGTTTTTCCTGTTCCTAATGCTATTTCTGCAGTAATTTCCAAAGAATGGGATAAATTGGGTAATTCATTTACTCCTTCTAAACGTTTTAAGCAATTATATCCTGTACCGTCTGACAGATTAGAATTTTGGGACAAAATCCCTAAAGTTGATGGGGCTATTTCTACCCTTGCTAAACGTACTACTATTCCTACGTCAGATGGTACTTCGTTTAAGGATCCTTTAGATAGGAAAATTGAATCCTTTCTAAGAAAAGCTTATCTGTGTTCAGGTAATCTTCTTAGACCTGCTATATCTTTGGCTGATGTTGCTGCAGCTTCAACTTTTTGGTTGGAAACCTTAGCGCAACAAGTAACACATCATGATTCTCATGATATTATTATTCTTCTTCAGCATGCTAATAATTTTATCTGTGATGCCATCTTTGATATTTCAGAGTTGATGTCAGGTTTATGTCTCTAGCTATTTTAGCTAGAAGAGCTTTATGGCTTAAAGGGATACTAACCCCTCATTTTTTTCTTTCATGATTCAGATAGAGCATGCAATTTTAAGAAACTTTCTAATTTACTCCTATTATCAATTTTTCTTTGTTCTCATGTTATCTTGATTTGAAAAAGCAGTAATAAAAGGTTAGGAGCCAGCCCATTTTTTAGTTCAGCATCTTGGTAGAGCTGCTGATTGGTTTGCTACATTTAGCCACAAATCAGAAAGTGCTACCCATGTGCTGAACAAAAAATGGTCTGGCTCTAAAGCTTACAGTACTGCTTTTTCAAATCAAGACAGCATGAGAACAAAGAAAAGTTGATAATAGGAGTAAATTAGAAAGGTGCTTAAAATCTCATGCTCTATCTGAATCATGAAATAAAAAAATTGGGTTTAGTATCCCTTTAAGACTTGGAATGCTGATATGGCTTCTAAATCAACTCTACTTTCCATTTCTTTCCAGGGTAACAAATTATTTGGTTCTCAGTTGGATTCTATTATTTCAACTGTTACTGGTGGGAAAGGAACCTTTTTACCACAGGATAAAAAATCTAAGGGTAAAAACAGAGCTAATAATCGTTTTCGTTCCTTTCGTTTCAACAAAGAACAAAAACCTGATCCTTCATCCTCAGGAGCAGTTTCAGTTTGGAAACCATCTCCAATCTGGAATAAATCCAAGCCAGCCAGAAAGGCAAAGCCTGCTTCTAAGTCCACATGAAGGTGCGGCCCTCATTCCAGCTCAGCTGGTAGGGGGCAGGTTACGTTTTTTCAAAAAAATTTGGATCAATTCTGTTCACAATCTTTGGATTCAGAACATTGTTTCAGAAGGGTACAGAATTGGTTTCAAGATGAGACCTCCTGCAAAGAGATTTTTTCTTTCCCGTGTCCCAGTAAATCCAGTAAAAGCTCAAGCATTTCTGAATTGTGTTTCAGATCTAGAGTTGACTGGAGTAATTATGCCAGTTCCAGTTCAGGAACAGGGGATGGGGTTTTATTCAAATCTCTTCATTGTACCAAAGAAGGAGAATTCCTTCAGACCAGTTCTGGATCTAAAAATATTGAATCGTTATGTAAGGATACCAACGTTCAAGATGGTAACTGTAAGGACTATCTTGCCTTTTGTTCAGCAAGGGAATTATATGTCCACAATAGATTTACAGGATGCATATCTGCATATTCCGATTCATCAGGATAATTATCGGTTCCTGAGATTCTCTTTTCTGGACAAGCATTACCAGTTTGTGGCTCTGCCGTTTGGCCTTGCTACAGCTCCAAGAATTTTTACAAAGGTTCTCGGTGCCCTTCTGTCTGTAATCAGAGAACAGGGTATTGTGGTATTTCCTTATTTGGACGATATCTTGGTACTTGCTCAGTCTTTACATTTAGCAGAATTTCATATGAATCGACTTGTGTTGTTTCTTCAAGATCATGGTTGGAGGATCAATTTACCAAAAAGTTCATTGATTCCTCAGACAAGGGTAACCTTTCTGGGTTTCCAAATAGATTCAGTGTCCATGACTCTGTCTTTAACAGACAAGAGGCTTCTAAAACTGATGGCAGCTTGTCGAAACCTTCAGTCACAATCATTCCCTTCGGTAGCCTTATGCATGGAAATTCTAGGTCTTATGACTGCTGCATCGGACGCGATCCCCTTTGCTCGTTTTCACATGCGACCTCTTCAGCTTTGTATGCTGAATCAATGGTGCAAGGATTACACAAAGATATCTCAATTAATATCTTTAAAACCGATTGTTCGACACTCTCTAACGTGGTGGACAGATCACCATCGTTTAATTCAGGGGGCTTCTTTTGTGCTTCCGACCTGGACTGTAATTTCAACAGATGCAAGTCTCACAGGTTGGGGAGCTGTGTGGGGATCTCTGACGGCACAAGGAGTTTGGGAATCTCAGGAGGTGAGATTACAGATCAATATTTTGGAACTCCGTGCAATTTTCAGAGCTCTTCAGTTTTGGCCTCTTCTGAAGAGAGAATCGTTCATTTGTTTTCAGACAGACAATGTCACAACTGTGGCATACATCAATCATCAAGGAGGAACTCACAGTCCTTTGGCTATGAAAGAAGTATCTCGAATTTTGGTTTGGGCGGAATCCAGCTCCTGTCTAATCTCTGCGGTTCATATCCCAGGTGTAGACAATTGGGAAGCGGATTATCTCAGTCGCCAAACGTTGCATCCGGGCGAATGGTCTCTTCACCCAGAGGTATTTCTTCAGATCGTTCAAATGTGGGAACTTCCAGAAATAGATCTGATGGCTTCTCATCTAAACAAGAAACTTCCCAGGTATCTGTCCAGATCCCGGGATCCTCAGGCGGAGGCAGTGGATGCATTATCACTTCCTTGGAAGTATCATCCTGCCTATATCTTTCCGCCTCTAGTTCTTCTTCCAAGAGTAATCTCCAAGATTCTGAAGGAATGCTCGTTTGTTCTGCTGGTAGCTCCGGCATGGCCTCACAGGTTTTGGTATGCGGATCTTGTCCGGATGGCCTCTTGCCAACCGTGGACTCTTCCGTTAAGACCAGACCTTCTGTCACAAGGTCCTTTTTTCCATCAGGATCTGAAATCCTTAAATTTAAAGGTATGGAGATTGAACGCTTGATTCTTCGTCAAAGAGGTTTCTCTGACGCTGTGATTAATACTATGTTACAGGCTCGTAAATCTGTATCTAGAGAGATATATTATAGAGTCTGGAAGACTTATATTTCTTGGTGTATTTCTCATCATTTTTCTTGGCATTCTTTTAGAATTCCGAGAATTTTACAGTTTCTTCAGGATGGTTTAGATAAAGGTTTGTCCGCAAGTTCCTTGAAAGGACAAATCTCTGCTCTTTCTGTTCTTTTTCACAGAAAGATTGCTATTCTTCCTGATATTCATTGTTTTGTACAAGCTTTGGTTCGTATAAAACCTGTCATTAAGTCAATTTCTCCTCCTTGGAGTTTGAATTTGGTTCTGGGGGCTCTTCAAGCTCCTCCGTTTGAACCTATGCATTCATTGGACATTAAATTACTTTCTTGGAAAGTTTTGTTCCTTTTGGCCATCTCTTCTGCCAGAAGAGTTTCTGAATTATCTGCTCTTTCTTGTGAGTCTCCTTTTCTGATTTTTCATCAGGATAAGGCGGTGTTGCGAACTTCTTTTGAATTTTTACCTAAAATTGTGAATTCCAACAACATTAGTAGAGAAATTGTGGTTCCTTCATTATGTCCTAATCCTAAGAATTCTAAGGAGAAATCGTTGCATTCTTTGGATGTTGTTAGAGCTTTGAAATATTATGTTGAAGCTACTTAATCTTTCAGAAAGACTTCTAGTCTATTTGTTATCTTTTCCGGTTCTAGAAAAGGCCAGAAAGCTTCTGCCATTTCTTTGGCATCTTGGTTGAAATCTTTAATTCATCTTGCCTATGTTGAGTCGGGTAAAACTCCGCCTCAGAGAATTACAGCTCATTCTACTAGGTCAGTTTCTACTTCCTGGGCGTTTAGGAATGAAGCTTCGGTTGATCAGATTTGCAAAGCAGCAACTTGGTCCTCTTTGCATACTTTTACTAAATTCTACCATTTTGATGTATTTTCTTCTTCTGAAGCAGTTTTTGGTAGAAAAGTACTTCAGGCAGCGGTTTCAGTTTGAATCTTCTGCTTGTTTTTCGTTAAACTTTATTTTGGGTGGGGATTATTTTCAGCAGGAATTGGCTGTCTTTATTTTATCCCTCCCTCTCTAGTGACTCTTGTGTGGAAAGATCCACATCTTGGGTAATCATTATCCCATACGTCACTAGCTCATGGACTCTTGCTAATTACATGAAAGAAAATATATATTTTAACCAAGAGAGAGTAAAATATAAAGGGCGCTCAGTGAAGAGAACTGGTAATGTGTTTACTTAATAGAAAATAAAAAGTCACAATATAGGACCGCTAATTGGAAAAACAAGGGTAAAAGACAAATAGATATATAAATATTTGATATCTGTATCATTTCCATTTATATACAGTGAGAGATTTATATATCTATTTGTCTTTTACCCTTGTTTTTCCAATTAGCGGTCCTATATTGTGACTTTTTATTTTCTATTAAGTAAACACATTACCAGTTCTCTCCACTGAGTGCCCTTTATATTTTACTCTCTCTTGGTTAAATATTCTTTGTTCTCTATTAGGTTTGGGGATCCCACTTCCCTAATAAGTAATTTGGGGCTGCATAGTGAGATATTTATACTCATCTTCTTTCCTTTAACAGGGATTTTTGTAAGCAGGTTTTGCGCCGCTATCACAAACCTGTTTCTTTGTATGTATGTATGTGTATATATATATATATATATATATATATATATATATATATATATATATATATATATATATATATATATATATATATATATATATATATATATATATATATATATATATATATATATATATTTATATTTATTTTTATTTATATATATATATATATTTATTTTTATATATATATATATTTATTTTTATTTTTATATATATATATATTTATTTTTATATTTATTTTTATTTTTATATATATATATATTTATTTTTATATTTATTTTTATTTTTATTTATATATATATATATATATTTTTATATTTATTTTTATTTATATATATATATATATATATATTTATTTTTATTTTTATTTATATATATATATATTTATTTTTATATTTATTTTTATTTATATATATATATATATATATATATATATATATATATATATATATAAATAAATTTATGAAATATACGGTGGGGAAGCAACTGCTAGGAGTTAATATTGATAAATGGGTACCTG
>NW_026511133.1:42500-133670 GCF_027579735.1 Bombina bombina | reverse complement strand
AACACAAGTATACCCTGTGTGGTAGAATTGGCAACTCACTGGTGTGATAATCCCAAATTTCACACTCAAATTATATACACTAAAAAACCAAAGATGTGAGTGCGCTCAGGGGCTCTACCAATAAATAACTAGAAATGATGTCCTAATGTGGAATGGTCTGCTATAAACTTTTAGCAAATATATACCAATATTTTCTTTCAACAAATTTATTACACATCTAATAAAATATAAGTAAAATCGTAATATGCATACAGTTCATAGGTTAAGTAATAAGATACATACAGTTCATAGGTAAGATAAGGTGCACCTTTTAAAATATATATAAAAAGCTTTCAATTAATAGAAAAGATGAAAAGGTACAGGAAAAATGGTAAAGTACAAGACAATATTTTCTGTTAATAGTAGGTAAATGGAGATGCTGCTACGGTTTAATATGTTAACAATGTCCAAGGGATATTTGTAATCTGCATTACTGTTCCTTAGGTGTGAGTATTCTACACCACTGTTCCTTTGATGCAAATAGTATAGTTTGGTTTTACTTTTAAGTATTTTCTTTAAGAATTAAGTCACTTAAGATAGTACAAGTGATGGCGTCTGGGTGTGTGGAAGGTGGTTTCACTGGAGCCGTTATAGTTTTAAAGCCAGAGGGGTTTAGTACTCACCAGAATCCGAAAGCGTGTATCACTCTGACCGCTTTCTCCGACCTGCTCTCCTGCAGCGTGCAGTTGGCGTTCAGGCAGCCGTTGGTAGTCTTCTGACGTGATTTCGTCACGTATCACGTGTCTTGCCCGAATAGCCAATCAAGCGGTCGGATTACCGGTGTACTTTTCGAACCCACTCTGTTCTACGGTTTTTGATGTAGGTGAACTTTTCAGTGTCAAATAAACACCTCGTTGTTTAGTCTCTTTGTCTCTTTCCTTTTTAGCCTTCACACTGATATCCAAAACGGGTGTTTAGGCTGGGTAAACTGTTACCATATATTTCACTGGGTAAAAGGTTCAAAGTGGTTCCTTCACAATCTGTCCATGAAGAGCTGGCCAGCTACACAGGACTGCTTCACATCAACGCGTTTCAGCTGGAGGCTTTTTTCAAGATGAGCCTGTATACTTCCTCTTTGCCTTTTTATACCCAATAATTTAAAGTCACAGTAGTTGTGTCTTGACTTGCTTTTAGTGTTTTCCATAGTTTCACATGGTTGTATCTATTAGCCGCAAACTCCATTATAATAGTGTAATCATCTTTTCACCATTTTGTATATTATATATATAATTAATTAATATTGTTAGAAAAAAGCTCTAATATATAAAAAAATTTTAAAAAGTAAAACCAAAGGTGGGGAAGGAAGAAGACAATATAAAAATTAATATAAAAATTAATAATAAATTTATAATAAATTTCTGTAAATATGAAACGAATATCTAAAGTTAGATCTCTAAATTGCTTCATCGAATAGCTAAACAACTCTTAAGTGCAATAAATATACTAATAAGATATAGTAGCTAAAGTGCTAAAATTTCCCTATACTTATAATATTAAAAATCTCATATCAAACCTAACTACAAATTGGGAGTTAAAGCGAACACTTAGTCTTCCATTAGAACTTAGGTTTTTTAAGGATATCTGAATTTTAACACTGTTACTAATGTACTTAACTAATTAAAAACATTTCTGAAAATATATATATTATAATGCAGATCTTTTTGCTGATTTTTAAGAGTTCAATTATTGTAACAAGCTATTATAACCACTGGTAGAATTATATAAACTATATAAACTAAATAAACTAAAATCACAGAGTATCTTGAATATTATGTTGTGGCATTATAAAAAGGGGTTTAAATCCAACTCTGCATTAAGTCCTAGTGGATCTAAAGTTTTAAAAGAAAAAATTAATTCAGCTTCAACTTTCAACAGTTTTTTATTTAAATCTCCACCTCTCCAATCACGTTTGATTTTCCTAATCCCCCAGTATTTCAAACCTTTAGGGTTTTGATCATGCATCTCTTTGAAATGTTTTGACAGTAAATGTCCTTCGAACCCATGTTCTATATTTAAAAGATGTTCCCTGATGCGGTCTCTCAACATACGTGAGGTCTCGCCTAAGTACTGTTTCTTACACGGGCATTCTATGAGATACACTACATTTCGATCTGAACATTTTATAAGGTCCCTTATTTTATATTCCTTATTAGTTACTGTTGATTTCACATTTTTTGTTTTACAACTATATTTACATGCTTTGCAGTGTATGCATGGGAAATAGCCCTCTAGTTTGTTCCCCCGTAGGTCTGTATCTATAGTTATACTTCTTTTAGGATTAAAAGTACTGGGTGCAAGTATATTTTTTAGATTTCTTGTTTTTTTAAAACCATTCGTGGTTTTTCTATAAGAGATTCCCTCTTATAGAAAAACCACGAATGGTTTTTAAAAAAAACAAGAAATCTAAAAAATATACTTGCACCCAGTACTTTTAATCCTAAAAGAAGTATAACTATAGATACAGACCTACGGGGGAACAAACTAGAGGGCTATTTCCCATGCATACACTGCAAAGCATGTAAATATAGTTGTAAAACAAAAAATGTGAAATCAACAGTAACTAATAAGGAATATAAAATAAGGGACCTTATAAAATGTTCAGATCGAAATGTAGTGTATCTCATAGAATGCCCGTGTAAGAAACAGTACTTAGGCGAGACCTCACGTATGTTGAGAGACCGCATCAGGGAACATCTTTTAAATATAGAACATGGGTTCGAAGGACATTTACTGTCAAAACATTTCAAAGAGATGCATGATCAAAACCCTAAAGGTTTGAAATACTGGGGGATTAGGAAAATCAAACGTGATTGGAGAGGTGGAGATTTAAATAAAAAACTGTTGAAAGTTGAAGCTGAATTAATTTTTTCTTTTAAAACTTTAGATCCACTAGGACTTAATGCAGAGTTGGATTTAAACCCCTTTTTATAATGCCACAACATAATATTCAAGATACTCTGTGATTTTAGTTTATTTAGTTTATATAGTTTATATAATTCTACCAGTGGTTATAATAGCTTGTTACAATAATTGAACTCTTAAAATCAGCAAAAAGATCTGCATTATAATATATATATTTTCAGAAATGTTTTTAATTAGTTAAGTACATTAGTAACAGTGTTAAAATTCAGATATCCTTAAAAAACCTAAGTTCTAATGGAAGACTAAGTGTTCGCTTTAACTCCCAATTTGTAGTTAGGTTTGATATGAGATTTTTAATATTATAAGTATAGGGAAATTTTAGCACTTTAGCTACTATATCTTATTAGTATATTTATTGCACTTAAGAGTTGTTTAGCTATTCGATGAAGCAATTTAGAGATCTAACTTTAGATATTCGTTTCAATATTTACAGAAATTTATTATAAATTTATTATTAATTTTTATATTAATTTTTATATTGTCTTCTTCCTTCCCCACCTTTGGTTTTACTTTTTAAAAAATTTTTTTATATTAGAGCTTTTTAACAATATTAATTAAGTATATATATAATATACAAAATGGTGAAAAGATGATTACACTATTATAATGGAGTTTGCGGCTAATAGATACAACCATGTGAAACTATGGAAAACACTAAAAGCAAGTCAAGACACAACTACTGTGACTTTAAATTATTGGGTATAAAAAGGCAAAGAGGAAGTATACAGGCTCATCTTGAAAAAAGCCTCCAGCTGAAACGCGTTGATGTGAAGCAGTCCTGTGTAGCTGGCCAGCTCTTCATGGACAGATTGTGAAGGAACCACTTTGAACCTTTTACCCAGTGAAATATATGGTAACAGTTTACCCAGCCTAAACACCCGTTTTGGATATCAGTGTGAAGGCTAAAAAGGAAAGAGACAAAGAGACTAAACAACGAGGTGTTTATTTGACACTGAAAAGTTCACCTACATCAAAAACCGTAGAACAGAGTGGGTTCGAAAAGTACACCGGTAATCCGACCGCTTGATTGGCTATTCGGGCAGACACGTGATACGTGACGAAATCACGTCAGAAGACTACCAACGGCTGCCTGAACGCCAACTGCACGCTGCAGGAGAGCAGGTCGGAGAAAGCGGTCAGAGTGATACACGCTTTCGGATTCTGGTGAGTACTAAACCCCTCTGGCTTTAAAACTATAACGGCTCCAGTGAAACCACCTTCCACACACCCAGACGCCATCACTTGTACTATCTTAAGTGACTTAATTCTTAAAGAAAATACTTAAAAGTAAAACCAAACTGTACTATTTGCATCAAAGGAACAGTGGTGTAGAATACTCACACCTAAGGAACAGTAATGCAGATTACAAATATCCCTTGGACATTGTTAACATATTAAACCGTAGCAGCATCTCCATTTACCTACTATTAACAGAAAATATTGTCTTGTACTTTACCATTTTTCCTGTACCTTTTCATCTTTTCTATTAATTGAAAGCTTTTTATATATATTTTAAAAGGTGCACCTTATCTTACCTATGAACTGTATGTATCTTATTACTTAACCTATGAACTGTATGCATATTACGATTTTACTTATATTTTATTAGATGTGTAATAAATTTGTTGAAAGAAAATATTGGTATATATTTGCTAAAAGTTTATAGCAGACCATTCCACATTAGGACATCATTTCTAGTTATTTATTGGTAGAGCCCCTGAGCGCACTCACATCTTTGGTTTTTTAGTGTATATTTCTAACAAGACCATGTAATGCTGGAAGGCTGTCATTTCCCCTCATGGGGACCGGTAAGCCATTTTCTTAGTTAAACATAAAAGAATAAAGGGCTTCAAAAAGGGCTTAAAAACTGGTAGACATTTTTCTGGGCTAAAACAATTGCTTTACTAGGCATATTATGCAGATTCTAACTAATTATTGGTATTATAATCTTGGGGAATGTTTAGAAAAACAGCAGGCACTGTGTTGGACACCTTTTTCAGATGGGGGCCTTTCTAGTTATAGACAGAGCCTCATTCTGGGACTGTATAGGGGTTAAATGTAAAAACGGCTCCGGTTCCGTTAATTTAAGGGTTAAAGCTCTGAAATTTGGTGTGCAATACTTTTAATGCTTTAAGACACTGTGGTGAAATTTTGGTGAATTTTGAACAATTCCTTCATACTTTTTCACATATTCAGTAATAAAGTGTTTTCAGTTTGAAATTTAAAGTGACAGTAACGGTTTTATTTTAAAACGTTTTTTGTGCTTTGTTGACAAGTTTAAGCCTGTTTAACATGTCTGTACCATCAGATAAGCTATGTTCTATATGTATGAAAGCCAATGTGTCTCCCCATTTAAATTTATGTGATAATTGTGCCATAGTGTCCAAACAAAGTAAGGACAGTAATGCAACAGATAATGAAATTGCCCAAGATGATTCCTCAAATGAGGGGAGTAAACATGATACTACATCATCCCCTACTGTGTCTACACCAGTTATGCCCACACAGGAGGCCCCTAGTACATCTAGTGCGCCAATACTTATTACCATGCAACAATTAACGGCTGTAATGGATAACTCCATAGCAAATCTTTTATCCAAAATGCCTACTTATCAGAGAAAGCGCAATTGCTCTGTTTTAAACACTGAAGAGCAAGAGGACGCTGATGATAACTGTTCTGACATACCCTCACACCAATCTCAAGGGGCCATGAGGGAGGTTTTGTCTGATGGAGAAATTTCAGATTCAGGAAAAATTTCTCATCAAGCTGAACCTGATGTTGTGACATTTAAATTTAAATTAGAACATCTCCGCGCACTGCTTAAGGAGGTGTTATCTACTCTGGATGATTGTGACAATTTGGTCATTCCAGAGAAATTATGTAAGATGGACAAGTTCCTAGAGGTTCCGGTGCCCCCCGACGCTTTTCCTATACCCAAGCGGGGTGGCGGACATAGTAAATAAAGAGTGGGAAAGGCCCGGCATACCTTTTTGTTCCCCCCCCTATATTTAAGAAATTATTTCCTATAGTCGACCCCAGAAAGGACTTATGGCAGACAGTCCCCAAGGTCGAGGGGGCGGTTTCTACTCTAAACAAACGCACTACTATTCCTATCGAAGATAGTTGTGCTTTCAAAGATCCTATGGATAAGAAATTAGAGGGTTTGCTTAAAAAGATTTTTGTACAGCAAGGTTACCTTCTACAACCAATTTCATGCATTGTTCCTGTCACTACGGCAGCGTGTTTCTGGTTCGAGGAACTAGAAAAATCGCTCGGTAAAAAATCTTCGTATGAGGAGGTTATGGACAGAGTTCAAGCACTTAAATTGTTTAACTCTTTTGTTTTAGATGCCGCTTTGCAATTAGCTAGATTAGCGGCGAAAAATTCAGGGTTTGCTGTCGTGGTGCGCAGAGTGCTTTGGCTAAAGTCTTGGTCAGCGGATGTGTCTTCCAAGACAAAATTGCTTAACATTCCTTTCAAAGGTAAAACATTATTTGGACCTGATTTGAAAGAGATTATTTCAGACATCACTGGGGGAAAGGGCCACGCCCTCCCACAGGATAGGTCTTTTAAGGCTAATAATAAGCCTAATTTTCGTCCCTTTCGCAGAAACGGACCAGTCTCTAATTCTGTATCCTCTAAGCAAGAGGGTAATACTTCACAACCCAAACCAGCCTGGAAACCAATGCAAGGCTGGAACAAGGGTAAGCAGGCCAAGAAGCCTACCACTGCTACCAAAACAGCATGAAGGGATAGCCCCCGATCCGGGACCGGATCTAGTGGGGGGCAGACTTTCTCTCTTTGCTCAGGCTTGGGCAAGAGATGTTCAGGATCCTTGGGCGCTAGAAATAGTTTCTCAAGGTTATCTCCTGGAATTCAAGGAACTACCCCCAAGGGGAAGGTTCCACAGGTCTCAATTATCTTCAAACCAAATAAAGAGACAGGCATTCTTATATTGTGTAGAAGACCTGTTAAAGATGGGAGTGATACATCCAGTTCCAATAAGAGAACAAGGAATGGGATTTTATTCCAATCTGTTCATAGTTCCCAAAAAAGAGGGAACATTGAGACCAATTTTGGATCTAAAGATCCTAAACAAATTTCTCAGGGTACCATCGTTCAAAATGGAAACTATTCGAACGATCCTACCTACTATCCAGGAAAATCAATTTATGACTACCGTGGATTTAAAGGATGCGTACCTACATATTCCTATCCACAAGGAACATCATCAGTTCCTAAGGTTCGCTTTTCTGGACAAGCATTACCAGTTTGTGGCACTTCCATTTGGATTAGCCACTGCTCCAAGGATTTTCACAAAGGTACTAGGGTCCCTTCTAGCGGTTCTAAGACCAAGGGGCATTGCAGTAGTACCTTACTTGGACGACATCCTGATTCAAGCGTCGTCCCTGTCAAAAGCAAAGGCTCATACGGACATCGTCCTAGCCTTTCTCAGATCTCACGGATGGAAGGTGAACAAAGAAAAAAGTTCTCTGTCCCCGTCAACAAGAGTTCCCTTCTTGGGAACAATAATAGATTCCTTAGAAATGAGGATTTTTCTGACAGAGGTCAGAAAATCAAAACTTCTAAGCTCTTGTCAAGTACTTCATTCTGTTCCTCGTCCTTCCATAGCGCAGTGCATGGAAGTAATAGGATTGATGGTTGCAACAATGGACATAGTTCCTTTTGCACGAATTCATCTAAGACCATTACAACTATGCATGCTCAGACAGTGGAATGGGGATTATACAGACTTGTCTCCGACGATTCAAGTAGATCAAAAGACCAGAGATTCACTCCGTTGGTGGCTGACCCTGGACAATCTGTCACAGGGAATGAGCTTCCGCAGACCAGAGTGGGTCATTGTCACGACCGACGCCAGCCTAGTGGGCTGGGGCGCGGTCTGGGAATCCCTGAAAGCTCAGGGTCTATGGTCTTGGGAAGAGTCTCTTCTCCCGATAAACATTCTGGAACTGAGAGCGATATTCAATGCTCTCAGAGCTTGGCCTCAACTAGCAAAGGCCAAATTCATAAGGTTTCAGTCAGACAACATGACGACCGTTGCATATATCAATCATCAGGGGGGAACAAGGACTTCCCTGGCGATGAAAGAAGTGACCAAGATAATTCAATGGGCGGAGGATCACTCCTGCCACTTGTCTGCGATCCACATTCCAGGAGTGGAAAATTGGGAAGCGGATTTTCTGAGTCGTCAGACATTCCATCCGGGGGAGTGGGAACTCCATCCGGAAATCTTTGCCCAAATAACTCAATTATGGGGCATTCCAGACATGGATCTGATGGCGTCTCGTCAGAACTTCAAGGTTCTTTGCTACGGGTCCAGATCCAGGGATCCCAAGGCGACCCTAGTAGATGCACTAGTAGCACCTTGGACCTTCAACCTAGCTTATGTATTCCCACCGTTTCCTCTCATCCCCAGGCTGGTAGCCAGGATCAATCAGGAGAGGGCCTCGGTGATCTTGATAGCTCCTGCGTGGCCACGCAGGACTTGGTATGCAGACCTGGTGAATATGTCATCGGCTCCACCATGGAAGCTACCTTTGAGACAGGACCTTCTTGTTCAGGGTCCATTCGAACATCCGAATCTGGTTTCCCTCCAACTGACGGCTTGGAGATTGAACGCTTGATTTGATCAAAGCGTGGGTTTTCAGATTCTGTAATAGATACTCTGATTCAGGCTAGAAAGCCTGTAACTAGAAAAATTTACCATAAAATATGGAAAAAAAATATATCTGTTGGTGTGAATCTAAAGGATTCCCATGGAACAAGATAAAAATTCCTAAGATTCTATCCTTTCTACAAGAAGGTTTGGAGAAAGGATTATCTGCAAGTTCTCTGAAGGGACAGATCTCTGCTTTATCTGTTTTACTTCACAAAAGACTGGCAGCTGTGCCAGATGTTCAAGCATTTGTTCAGGCTCTGGTTAGGATCAAGCCAGTTTACAGACCTTTGATTCCTCCCTGGAGTCTAAATCTAGTTCTTTCAGTTCTTCAAGGGGTTCCGTTTGAACCCTTACATTCCGTAGATATTAAGTTATTATCTTGGAAAGTTTTGTTTTTGGTTGCAATTTCTTCTGCTAGAAGAGTTTCAGAGTTATCTGCTCTGCAGTGTTCTCCGCCCTATCTGGTGTTCCATGCAGATAAGGTGGTTTCTTTCATGTAATTAGCAAGAGTCCATGAGCTAGTGACGTATGGGATATACATTCCTACCAGGAGGGGCAAAGTTTCCCAAACCTCAAAATGCCTACAAATACACCCCTCACCACACCCACAATTCAGTTTTACAAACTTTGCCTCCAATGGAGGTGGTGAAGTAAGTTTGTGCTAGATTCTACGTTGATATGCGCTCCGCAGCAAGTTGGAGCCCGGTTTTCCTCTCAGCGTGCAGTGAATGTCAGAGGGATGTGAGGAGAGTATTGCCTATTTGAATGCAGTGATCTCCTTCTACGGGGTCTATTTCATAGGTTCTCTGTTATCGGTCGTAGAGATTCATCTCTTACCTCCCTTTTCAGATCGACGATATACTCTTATATATACCATTACCTCTGCTGATTCTCGTTTCAGTACTGGTTTGGCTTTCTACAAACATGTAGATGAGTGTCCTGGGGTAAGTAAATCTTATTTTCTGTGACACTCTAAGCTATGGTTGGGCACTTTGTTTATAAAGTTCTAAATATATGTATTCAAACATTTATTTGCCTTGACTCAGAATGTTCAACTTTCCTTATTTTTCAGACAGTCAGTTTCATATTTGGGATAATGCATTTGATTTAATCATTTTTTCTTACCTTCAAAAATTTGACTCTTTTTCTCTGTGGGCTGTTAGGCTCGCGGGGGCTGAAAATGCTTCATTTTATTGCGTCATTCTTGGCGCGGACTTTTTTGGCGCAAAAATTCTTTTCCGTTTCCGGCGTCATACGTGTCGCCGGAAGTTGCGTCATTTTTTTACGTTATTTTGCGCCAAAAATGTCGGCGTTCCGGATGTGGCGTCATTTTTGGCGCCAAAAGCATTTAGGCGCCAAATAATGTGGGCGTCTTATTTGGCGCTAAAAAATATGGGCGTTGCTTTTGTCTCCACATTATTTAAGTCTCATTTTTCATTGCTTCTGGTTGCTAGAAGCTTGTTCTTTGGCATTTTTTCCCATTCCTGAAACTGTCATTTAAGGAATTTGATCAATTTTGCTTTATATGTTGTTTTTTCTCTTACATATTGCAAGATGTCTCACGTTGCATCTGAGTCAGAAGATACTACAGGAAAATCGCTGTCTAGTGCTGGATCTACCAAAGCTAAGTGTATCTGCTGTAAACTTTTGGTAGCTATTTCTCCGGCTGTTGTTTGTATTAATTGTCATGACAAACTTGTTAATGCAGATAATATTTCCTTTAGTAAAGTACCATTGTCTGTTGCAGTTCCTTCAACATCTAAGGTGCAGAATGTTCCTGATAATATAAGAGATTTTGTTTCTGAATCCATCAAGAAGGCTATGTCTGTTATTTCTCCTTCTAGTAAACGTAAAAAATCTTTTAAAACTTCTCTCCCTACAGATGAATTTTTAAATGAACATCATCATTCTGATTCTGATGACTCTTCTGGTTCAGAGGATTCTGTTTCAGAGATTGATGCTGATAAATCTTCATATTTATTTAAAATGGAATTTATTCGTTCTTTACTTAAAGAAGTACTAATTGCTTTAGAAATAGAGGATTCTGGTCCTCTTGATACTAATTCTAAACGTTTAGATAAGGTATTTAAATCTCCTGTGGTTATTCCAGAAGTTTTTCCTGTTCCTAATGCTATTTCTGCAGTAATTTCCAAAGAATGGGATAAATTGGGTAATTCATTTACTCCTTCTAAACGTTTTAAGCAATTATATCCTGTACCGTCTGACAGGTTAGAATTTTGGGACAAAATCCCTAAAGTTGATGGGGCTATTTCTACCCTTGCTAAACGTACTACCATTCCTACGTCAGATGGTACTTCGTTTAAAGATCCTTTAGATAGGAAAATTGAATCCTTTCTAAGAAAAGCTTATCTGTGTTCAGGTAATCTTCTTAGACCTGCTATATCATTGGCTGATGTTGCTGCAGCTTCAATTTTTTGGTTGGAAACTTTAGCGCAACAAGTAACAAATCATGATTCTCATGATATTATTATTCTTCTTCAGCATGCTAATAATTTTATCTGTGATGCCATTTTTGATATTATCAGAGTTGATGTCAGGTTTATGTCTCTAGCTATTTTAGCTAAGAAGAGCTTTATGGCTTAAGACTTGGAATGCTGATATGGCTTCTAAATCAACTCTACTTTCCATTTCTTTCCAGGGTAACAAATTATTTGGTTCTCAGTTGGATTCTATTATCTCAACTGTTACTGGTGGGAAAGGAACTTTTTTACCTCAGGATAAAAAATCTAAAGGTAAAAACAGGGCTAATAATCGTTTTCGTTCCTTTCGTTTCAACAAAGAACAAAAGCCTGATCCTTCATCCTCAGGAGCAGTTTCAGTTTGGAAACCATCTCCAGTCTGGAATAAATCCAAGCCTGCTAGAAAGGCAAAGCCTGCTTCTAAGTCCACATGAAGGTGCGGCCCTCATTCCAGCTCAGCTGGTAGGAGGCAGGTTACGTTTTTTCAAAGAAATTTGGATCAATTCTGTTCACAATCTTTGGATTCAGAACATTGTTTCAGAAGGGTACAGAATTGGTTTCAAGATGAGACCTCCTGCAAAGAGATTTTTTCTTTCCCGTGTCCCAGTAAATCCAGTGAAAGCTCAAGCATTTCTGAATTGTGTTTCAGATCTAGAGTTGGCTGGAGTAATTATGCCAGTTCCAGTTCCGGAACAGGGGATGGGGATTTATTCAAATCTCTTCATTGTACCAAAGAAGGAGAATTCCTTCAGACCAGTTCTGGATCTAAAAATATTGAATCGTTATGTAAGGATACCAACGTTCAAGATGGTAACTATAAGGACTATCTTGCCTTTTGTTCAGCAAGGGAATTATATGTCCACAATAGATTTACAGGATGCATATCTGCATATTCCGATTCATCCAGATCATTCAGTTCCTGAGATTCTCTTTTCTGGACAAGCATTACCAGTTTGTGGCTCTACCGTTTGGCCTAGCTACAGCTCCAAGAATTTTTACAAAGGTTCTCGGTGCCCTTCTGTCTGTAATCAGAGAACAGGGTATTGTGGTATTTCCTTATTTGGACGATATCTTGGTACTTGCTCAGTCTTAACATTTAGCAGAATCTCATACAAATCGACTTGTGTTGTTTCTTCAAGATCATGGTTGGAGGATCAATTTACCAAAAAGTTCATTGATTCCTCAGACAAGGGTAACCTTTCTGGGTTTCCAGATAGATTGAGTGTCCATGACTCTGTCTTTAACAGACAAGAGACGTCTAAAATTGATTTCAGCTTGTCGAAACCTTCAGTCACAATCATTCCCTTCGGTAGCCTTATGCATGGAAATTCTAGGTCTTATGACTGCTGCATCGGACGCGATCCCCTTTGCTCGTTTTCACATGCGACCTCTTCAGCTCTGTATGCTGAATCAATGGTGCAAGGATTACACAAAGATATCTCAATTAATATCTTTAAAACCGATTGTTCGACACTCTCTAACGTGGTGGACAGATCACCATTGTTTAATTCAGGGGGCTTCTTTTGTGCTTCCGACCTGGACTGTAATTTCAACAGATGCAAGTCTCACAGGTTGGGGAGCTGTGTGGGGATCTCTGACGGCACAAGGAGTTTGGGAATCTCAGGAGGTGAGATTACCGATCAATATTTTGGAACTCCGTGCAATTTTCAGAGCTCTTCAGTTTTGGCCTCTTCTGAAGAGAGAATCGTTCATTTGTTTTCAGACAGACAATGTCACAACTGTGGCATACATCAATCATCAAGGAGGGACTCACAGTCCTCTGGCTATGAAAGAAGTATCTCGAATTTTGGTTTGGGCGGAATCCAGCTCCTGTCTAATCTCTGCGGTTCATATCCCAGGTGTAGACAATTGGGAAGCGGATTATCTCAGTCGCCAAACGTTGCATCCGGGCGAATGGTCTCTTCACCCAGAGGTATTTCTTCAGATTGTTCAAAGGTGGGAACTTCCAGAAATAGATCTGATGGCTTCTCATCTAAACAAGAAACTTCCCAGATATCTGTCCAGATCCCGGGATCCTCAGGCGGAGGCAGTGGATGCATTATCACTTCCTTGGAAGTATCATCCTGCCTATATCTTTCCGCCTCTAGTTCTTCTTCCAAGAGTAATCTCCAAGATTCTGAAGGAATGCTCGTTTGTTCTGCTGGTAGCTCCGGCATGGCCTCACAGGTTTTAGTATGCGGATCTTGTCCGGATGGCCTCTTGCCAACCGTGGACTCTTCCGTTAAGACCAGACCTTCTGTCACAAGGTCCTTTTTTCCATCAGGATCTGAAATCCTTAAATTTAAAGGTATGGAGATTGAACGCTTGATTCTTGGTCAAAGAGGTTTCTCTGACTCTGTGATTAATACTATGTTACAGGCTCGTAAATCTGTATCTAGAGAGATATATTATAGAGTCTGGAAGACTTGTATTTCTTGGTGTCTTTCTCATCATTTTTCTTGGCATTCTTTTAGAATACCGAGAATTTTACAGTTTCTTCAGGATGGTTTAGATAAGGGTTTGTCTGCAAGTTCCTTGAAAGGACAAATCTCTGCTCTTTCTGTTCTTTTCCACAGAAAGATTGCTATTCTTCCTGATATTCATTGTTTTGTACAAGCTTTGGTTCGTATAAAACCTGTCATTAAGTCTATTTCTCCTCCTTGGAGTTTGAATTTGGTTCTGGGAGCTCTTCAAGCTCCTCCCTTTGAACCTATGCATTCATTGGACATTAAATTACTTTCTTGGAAAGTTTTGTTCCTTTTGGCCATCTCTTCTGCCAGAAGAGTTTCTGAATTATCTGCTCTTTCTTGTGAGTCTCCTTTTCTGATTTTTCATCAGGATAAGGCGGTGTTGCGAACTTCTTTTGAATTTTTACCTAAAGTTGTGAATTCCAACAACATTAGTAGAGAAATTGTGGTTCCTTCATTATGTCCTAATCCTAAGAATTCTAAGGAGAAATCATTGCATTCTTTGGATGTTGTTAGAGCTTTGAAATATTATGTTGAAGCTGCTAAATCTTTCCGAAAGACTTCTAGTCTATTTGTTATCTTTTCCGGTTCTAGAAAAGGCCAGAAAGCTTCTGCCATTTCTTTGGCATCTTGGTTGAAATCTTTAATTCATCTTGCCTATGTTGAGTCGGGTAAAACTCCGCCTCAGAGGATTACAGCTCATTCTACCAGGTCAGTTTCTACTTCCTGGGCGTTTAGGAATGAAGCTTCGGTTGATCAGATTTGCAAAGCAGCAACTTGGTCCTCTTTGCATACTTTTACTAAATTCTACCATTTTGATGTATTTTCTTCTTCTGAAGCAGTTTTTGGTAGAAAAGTACTTCAGGCAGCGGTTTCAGTCTGAATCTTCTGCTTATGTTTTTCATTAAACTTTATTTTGGGTGTGGATTATTTTCAGCAGGAATTGGCTGTCTTTATTTTATCCCTCCCTCTCTAGTGACTCTTGTGTGGAAAGATCCACATCTTGGGTAATCATTATCCCATACGTCACTAGCTCATGGACTCTTGCTAATTACATGAAAGAAAACATAATTTATGTAAGAACTTACCTGATAAATTCATTTCTTTCATATTAGCAAGAGTCCATGAGGCCCGCCCTTTTTTGTGGTGGTTATGATTTTTGTATAAAGCACAATTATTCCAATTCCTTATTTTATATGCTTTCGCACTTTTTTATCACCCCACTTCTTGGCTATTCGTTAAACTGAATTGTGGGTGTGGTGAGGGGTGTATTTGTAGGCATTTTGAGGTTTGGGAAACTTTGCCCCTCCTGGTAGGAATGTATATCCCATACGTCACTAGCTCATGGACTCTTGCTAATATGAAAAAAATGAATTTATCAGGTAAGTTCTTACATAAATTATGTTTTTGCGTACTAAGCCTGGTTTTCTTCCGAAAGTTGTTTCCAACAAAAATATTAACCAGGAGATAGCTGTACCTTCTTTGTGTCCGAATCCAGTTTCAAAGAAGGAATGTTTGTTGCACAATTTGGACGTAGTCCGTGCTCTAAAATTCTATTTAGAGGCTACTAAAGATTTCAGACAAACATCTTCCTTGTTTGTTGTTTATTCTGGTAAAAGGAGAGGTCAAAAAGCGACTTCTACCTCTCTTTCCTTTTGGCTTAAAAGCATTATCCGATTGGCTTATGAGACTGCCGGACGGCAGCCTCCTGAAAGAATCACAGCTCACTCCACTAGGGCTGTGGCTTCCACATGGGCCTTCAAGAACGAGGCTTCTGTTGACCAGATATGTAAGGCAGCGACTTGGTCTTCACTGCACACTTTTGCCAAATTTTACAAATTTGATACTTTTGCTTCTTCGGAGGCTATTTTTGGGAGAAAGGTTTTGCAAGCCGTGGTGCCTTCCATTTAGGTGACCTGATTTGCTCCCTCCCTTCATCCGTGTCCTAAAGCTTTGGTATTGGTTCCCACAAGTAAGGATGACGCCGTGGACCGGACACACCAATGTTGGAGAAAACAGAATTTATGCTTACCTGATAAAATACTTTCTCCAACGGTGTGTCCGGTCCACGGCCCGCCCTGGTTTTTTAATCAGGTCTGATGAATTATTTTCTCTAACTACAGTCACCACGGTATCATATGGTTTCTCCTATATATATTTCCTCCTGTCCGTCGGTCGAATGACCTAGGAGGGATCATGTGACCAGCTTTGCTGGGACTCTTTGCCATTTCCTGTTGGGGAAGAGAATATCCCACAAGTAAGGATGACGCCGTGGACCGGACACACCGTTGGAGAAAGTAATTTATCAGGTAAGCATAAATTCTGTTTTTCTCAGCTGTTCCCCTGCTTTGCAAACAGCCTGATTTTAAAACATATCTAGCCAAGCCTTGCAAGAAAATACAGAACTTTTCTCAGCTGTTCCCCTGCTTTGCAAACAGCCTGATTTTAAAACATATCTAGCCAAGCCTTGCAAGAAAATACAGAACTTTTCTCAGCTGTTCCCCTGCTTTGCAAACAGCCTGATTTTAAAACATATCTAGCCAAGCATTGCAAGAAAATACAGAACTTTTCTCAGCTGTTCCCCTGCTTTGCAAACAGCCTGATTTTAAAACGTATCTAGCCAAGCCGTGCAAGAAAATACAGAACTTTTCTCAGCTGTTCCCCTGCTTTGCAAACAGCCTGATTTTAAAACATATCTAGCCAAGCCTTGCAAGAAAATACAGAACTTTTCTCAGCTGTTTCCCTGCTTTGCAAACAGCCTGGTTTTAAAACATATCTAGCCAAGCCTTGCAAGAAAATACAGAACTTTTCTCAGCTGTTCCCCTGCTTTGCAAACAGCCTGATTTTAAAACTTATCTAGCCAAGCCTTGCAAGAAAATACAGAACTTTTCTCAGCTGTTCCCCTGCTTTGCAAACAGCCTGATTTTAAAACATATCTAGCCAAGCCTTGCAAGAAAATACAGAACTTTTCTCAGCTGTTCCCCTGCTTTGCAAACAGGTAGTTCCTGGAAGATAGTAATATCATTATATTTAACCTACCCTGTTATTTTCTAATGTGTGTATTGCTATATGTAGTGGCTATTCTTGTTTTCTTTTTATAATTTAAAATGCATATTTTATTACCATTATGTCTGACCATTATGTTAAAAGTTAGTTTAACCAGCTATAGGCCATATATCTTTTTTTGTACTTTAATGGTTTTATTCCCCTACATGAATAGCTCTGTGTTATCTCTGTAATTTTAACTTTCCCTGTGTTTTTGGTTGTATGACCCTAGCGCAAATGTTCATAGATATTCCCTCCCCATTCCTTTAAATGTTTGCAAGCCAATCTGACGCTAATTTATCTCTCTCCTTCAGCCTGATTTTAAAACATATCTTGCCAAGCCTTGCAAGAAAATACAGAACTTTTCTCAGCTGTTCCCCTGCTTTGCAAACAGGTAGTTCCTGGAAGATAGTTTCCAAATTCCTATTCCTTATGTTACTTGCCCTTGCAAATGATGTAGAGTCTAACCCTGGTCCCCTAACACATTCCCTTTCAGCTAAAAAAGGCCTCTCCTTTGTGCACTGTAATATCCGCAGCTTACTACCAAAAATTGATGCACTGCAAGCTTGGTGTTTACAATACAAACCCAAAATCATTGTGATCTCTGAATCGTGGCTAACCGCAAAAATACCTGACTGCCATTGCAATACATGGATATTCATGCCATAGAAATGATAGAGCAAAGAGAGGAGGCGGTATTGTAATATATGTTGACAATTCCACAAAGTACACCCCCTTACAAAAATCTAGCTGTCCTGCCACCTTTGATTTCCTTTCTGGCAAAATTGAAATCCCATGCAGTAAATCAATAATTGTTGCAGGGATCTACCGCCCACCTAGCTCCCCTGTACATTCCCTTTCTGACATAGCACATCTCCTTAGTGAAACCATAGCTCAAAACCCAAAAAGTGAAATTTTGGTTTTTGGAGATTTTAATATTGATTGGCTGAATCCAAAAAATAATAGTTGTCGCTCACTGTTTAAATCTCAGCAGCTAACGCAATTAATCTCCACCCCAACTCGCATAAACATCAAAAGCCATAATCACACCCTGCTTGACTGGATTCTCTCCACTTCTCCCAACCGAATCCAGGAGGCAGGTGTTCTCCCTAACAATTTCAGTGACCACTGCCTAGTGTACTGCGTGCGCAAAATAAAGGCAACTAAATCCTCTCCCAAGGTTAAAATCACCAGGTCCTTCAAAAAATTTAATCTTCAATCATTTCTAAATGACATTAAGAACCTCCCCTGGCACAGATTAAACCTTATCCCAGATCTAGATTCTGCAGTAGAATTCTTCCAGTCTGAACTCCTACAAGTTTGGAATTTGCATGCCCCGCCAAGGCCCAATATTTCTGTGAAAATCTGAACAATAACATATCAAACCCTAGAAAGTTTTGGAAACTCATAAACAACTTACAAAATCCACCAATCCACTCCCAACCCCCCACTGTCAATGTGGACAACCAAACCCTGCAACTATCCTTAGAAGTAGCAAATGCCTTTAATAGTTATTTTGTCGGATGCTCCACCACCCTGATTGACAAACTAATAAATGGCACGCATCCTAAAACTACAAATGTGGATCAGGCCCCACTAAATCAGCAAAGACCCAATATACAGAAGTTCAATTTTAGACCTGTACCCATCAATGTCGTTAAGAAACACCTTGATAATCTAAAAATGAAAAACCAGTCTGGACCTGATCAAATCCCAGCAATGCTGTTGAAGCTCAGTGCGGCGGCAATTGCTAAACCTGTCACAACCCTAATTAACGAATCCTTGGTGTCTGGATACATACCCAAACTTTGGAAAACTGCAAGAGTAGTGCCTATCCATAAAAGTGGGGAGTTAACCTTGGTTTCTAATTATCGTCCCATATCTTTGCTCCCAGTATTGTCAAAAATCTTAGAAAAATGCGTCCATACGCAACTATGTGAGTATTACCAACAATCTAACTATCTGACCCCTGATCAATCAGGTTTTCGCCCGAATCACTCCACTACAACTGCCCTCCTAAAAGTTTGCAATGACATCCAAACTGGCATGGAACAAGGAGACCTAACTGGAGCTATTTTCCTTGACTTTGCAAAGGCCTTTGACACAGTAGACCACGACATACTACTGCTCAAACTAAAAAACTCAGGTATTGGTGATCATCCGCTAACCTGGTTTCGATCATATGTATCGGATCGATCACAATATGTCTCCATTTCTGACAGTGACTCCCTCCCTCTCCCGGTCACATGTGGTGTTTCCCAAGGATCCATTCTCGGCCCCCTACTATTTACATTATTTATAAATGATCTGCCTAATGTCTGCAAATCCTCAACTGTACACATGTACGCAGACGACACAGTAATTTATGCAAACAATTCCGATCTGCCGCAGCTTGAAGCAGTGCTCCAAGACCAATTCACAGAGGTAGAAAAATGGATCTCAAAAAACAAACTCTTCCTAAACACTGACAAAACTGTCACAATGATCTTTGGAACGGGACCTAAATTACACAAATTACAAAATTCCCATCTACGCATCAAAACAAAATCCAATTGCATGCTGACCGCAGTCCACTCTTTCAAATACTTGGGTATGTTGTTAGACCCCAATCTATCTTTTGGCCTCCACATAGAAAAACTTGCATCTAAACTTTACCCAAAACTAGGTGCCCTGTACAGAAACAAATCCTGCCTCAGCCCTACAGTAAAGAAAAAGATTGTACAGCAAATGCTAATGCCTATCATGGATTACGGGGACGTAGTATACGCACCTGCACCACAAACTCACCTTAATAAACTTAATACATTGTATAACTCGTTCTGCCGCTTTGTGCTACAATGTAACTACAGGACCCACCATTGTGACATGCTAAAAGAACTAAACTGGCTGTCGCTGGAATCCAGATGCTCCCTCCATCTTTCCTGCCTTGTGTTTAAGAGCCTTTCTGGGAAGCTCGCACCCTACCTGAGCAGAATGCTCTCCCCAGCTATTCCCACCTCCTATAACCTCCGATCCAGTACCAGCACATTATTTAGCTTGCCTCAATACAAAAAGAAAGCAGCTCGATCCTCCTTTTCCTACAGAGCACCACAATTATGGAACGACCTCCCTCACACTTTCAAACCTTCCCCAAGCCTAATATCCTTTAAGAGATCCCTCTCTACATATCTCAAAACAGAATGCACCTGTCATGGTTGATTAATTACCTGTTCTATGTTAAATCTTTTGCATATATTGTATATTATTATTGTTTTTTGTATTTTATTGTACCCTATGTTATCAATGCAATGTCTTGTGGACCCAGGACATACTTGAAAACGAGAGAAATCTCAATGTATCCTCCCTGGTAAAATATTTTATAAATAAATAAATCTTGGGCCTTCAAGAATGAGGCCTCTATGGGGCAGATTTGTAAGGTGGCTACTTGGTCTTCTTTACATACTTTTACGAAGTTTTACAAATTTGACGTTTTTGCTTCTGCGGAAGCGGCTTTTGGGAGACAGGTTCTACAGGCTGTGGTGCCCTCAGATAAGGGTCCGCCTTTTACCCTCCCGGTTTCATTCAGTGTCCTCCGTAACTTGGGTATATGTTCCTAATAGTAATGAATGAAGCCATGGACTCTCCTCCCCTTTAGATGGAAAACATAAATTATGCTTACCTGATAATTTAATTTCCATCGTGGGGAGGAGAGTCCACGGCTCCCGCCCGTATCTCTGGTGGGCGAACCAAAATTTAATTTCTCTTCTGGCACCATTTATACCCTGATCTTCTTCTGTTCCTTGTTCCATCGACAGAATGATTGGGGGATGAGGGGAGTGGGAGAGGTATTTAAGCCTTTGGCTGGGTTGTCTTTGCCTCCTCCTGGTGACCAGGTTCTTAATTCCCAATAGTAATGAATGAAGCCGTGGACTCTCCTCCCCACAATGGAAGTTAAATTATCAGGTAAGCATAATTTATGTTTTTGTGATTCAAACAAAGCATACCAGTTAAAAAAAAAAGTTTCCAATTGACTTCTATTATCTAATTTGCTTTGTTCCCATGATAGTCTGTGTTGAGTAGATACCTAGATAGCCATCTCTAGAGCACTACATGACAGGAAATAGTGCTGCCATCTAGTGCTCTTGAAAATGGATAACATTCTTGCAAAACTGCTGCCATATATTGCTCCAGAAATGGTCTGGCATACATCCCTGCTTTTCAACAAAAGATACCAAAGAACAAAGCAAAAGTAATACACATAAAAAAGAAAGTTGTTACAAATGTTCTATCTGAATCATGAAAGAAAAGTGTTGGGTTTCATAGCCCTTTAAACATCTTTGATGGTAATGTAGTATTAATAGTGAGAGTAGTAATAATAATGAAAACCATTAAACTCCTCTTAAGCCTGTTCCAATATGTCATAATACCTATAAGCTTGTTCTACAAGTAGGAAATGTATATGTTGGCCTGGGAGTTGGATTTCTTAGTACCATGTTAGAGGATCTTTGTAGAAACTGTGAGTCAGCGTTTTATCAGCAGTATCTAACTTTTACCCAACATGCCTTCATAAGATATTTTCTGAGTCATCTGATTTGTGCTGATGTATATTTGGCCAGGTAGGATCCTACTGTTATATATGATGGACTGTTTAATACATATCTAATAAAAAATACTCCTTGTAGACATCATGTTGGACCCTGTGGTGCACTACTTGGGGGCTACCATAGAACACAATGATTAAAGTTCAAAGTACCTTATTACCTTACGGCTTTTGGTGGCCAGACTGTGTGTTTCTAGTCCCTTCCTAGCCCTTTAAAGTTCAAAGTATGATTTGTTGCTCATGTGAAATATCTTACATCCTTGGTAAAATATCCACACTTGCCTTCTGAGATGCATGGAAGCCCTGGTTCTTTGCTTATCAGTCAAACATTTATTCTTTGTGCAATTAATGCATACGTTGAGTAAAGTGATTTTGTCCTTCCTCCTTTTTTTCTCCTTTTGTTGGTTATATCATAACATTGCATTTTCAAGGAATTTTCTCTTGTTAAGTGTGTTCAGTCCACGGGTCATCCATTACTTATGGGATATATTCTCTTTCCCAACAGGAAGTTGCAAGAGGATCACCCAAGCAGAGCTGCTATATAGCTCCTCCCCTCACATGTCATACCCAGTCATTCTCTTGCAACCCTCAACAAAGAAGGAGGTCGCGAGAGGAGCTGGAGTTTTTACTTAACTATTCTTCAATCAAAAGTTTGTTATTTTAAATGGCACCGGAGTGTGCTGTTTTTCTATCTCAGGCAGTATTTGAAAGAAGAAACTGCCTGCGTTTTTTTTCTATGATCTTAGCAGGCGTAACTAAGATCCACTGGCTGTTCTCGACATTCTGAGGAGTGGGGTAACTTCAGAAACTGGGAATAGCATGCGGGGTCCTCCGCAAATGAGGTATGTGCAGTACTTTATTTTCTGGGAATGGAATTGACTAAGAAAATACTGCTGTTACCGTATGATGTAAGTACAGCCTTAAATGCAGTAGTGGCAACTGGTATCAGGCTGATAAATGTATGCGCAGTAGAGTTATTTTCTAGGGACTAGAATTTGACTGAGAAAATACTGTTAAAACTGAAATAATACTTAAGCCTTATCTGCAGTGGTAGCGACTGGTAGCAGGCTTAGTGATAGCTTTGCATGACATTGGAAAATGTTGTTTTTTAATAAAACGTTTACTGGCATGTTATTCGTTTTTGTGAGGTACTTTGGTGATAAATCGCTTTGGGCATGATTTTTTTCCACATGGCTAACATATTTTTCTGCATGGAAACCGTTATATCAGGGCTCCCACTGTTGTGATAGGAGTGGGAGGGACCTTGTTTTAGCGCCTTGTTGCACAGTTAAAATTCTTGCACAGTCTTCCTGCTTCTTCCTCCTTGATCCAGGACGTCTCTAGAGAGCTCAGGGGTCTGCAAAATTCATTTGTGAAGGAGGTAATCAGTCACAGCAGATCTGTGACAGTGTGCTGACTGTGATTAAAAGCATTAAATCTTAATTGATATCTGTTTTATCCGTTTTGGGTATTGAGGGGTTAATCATCCTTTTGCTAATGGGTGCAATCCTCTGCTAATAATACACTTCTTGTTAAGAATTGTTTAATTATATCTGTATTTTTGAAGCGCTGCAGCGTTTTTTATATTGCTTGTAAACTTATTGAAAGTGATTTCCAAGCTTGCTAGTTTCATTGCTAAGTCTGTTTAAACATGTCTGATTCAGAGGAAACTGTTCATCATGTTCAAAAGCCAATGTGGAGCCCAATAGAACGATGTGTACCAATTGTATTGATATTGCTTTGAATAAAAGTCAATCTGTACCGATAAAGAAACTATCACCAGACAACGAGGGGGAAGTTATGCCGCCTAACTCTCCTCACGTGTCAGTACCTGCGTCTCCCGCTCGGGAGATGCGTAGGATTGAGACGCCAAGTACATCTAGGCCCTTACAAATCACTTTACATGATATGGCTAATGTTATGAAAGAAGTATTATATAATATGCCCGAATTAAGGGGCAAACGCGATAGCTCTGGGTTAAGGACAGAGCGCGCTGATGACACGAGAGCCATGTCTGATACTGCGTCACAATTTGCAGAACATGAGGACGGTGAGCTTCATTCTGTCGGTGACCGGATTCAGAAATTTCAAATTTTAAATTTAAACTTGAGAACCTCCGTGTGTTACTAGGGGAGGTATTAGCGGCTCTGAATGATTGCGACACGGTGGCAATTCCAGAGAAATTGTGTAGGTTGGATAGATACTATGCGGTACCGGTGTGTACTGACGTTTTTCCTATACCAAAAAGACTTACAGAAATTATTAGTAAGGAGTGGGATAGACCCGGTGTGCCTTTTTCCCCTCCCCCGATATTTAGAAAAATTTTCCCTATAGACGCCACCACACGAGACTTATGGCAGACGGTCCCTAAGGTGGAGGGAGCAGTTTCTACGTTAGCCAAGCGTACCACTATCCCGGTGAAGGATAGCTCTGCTTTCTCAGATCCAATGGATAAAAAATTAGAGGGTTATCTTAAGAAAATGTTTGTTCAACAGGGTTTTATATTGCAGCCTCTTGCATGCATTGCGCCTGTCACGGCTGCAGCGGCATTCTGGTTTGAGTCTCTGGAAGAGGCGATTCGCACAGAGCCGTTGGATGAGGCTTTGAGCAAAGTTAGAACCCTTAAGCAAGCTAATGCGTTTGTTTCAGATGCCGTAGTACATCTAACCAAACTTACGGCTAAAAATTCCGGATTCGCCATACAGGCGCGCAGAGCACTCTGGCTTAAATCCTGGTCAGCGGATGTAACTTCCAAGTCTAAGCTACTTAACATTCCTTTCAAAGGGCAGACCTTATTCGGGCCCGGCTTGAAGGAAATTATTGCTGACATTACGGGAGGTAAGGGCCACGCCCTTCCTCAGGACAGGGCCAAACCAAAGGCCAAACAGTCTAATTTTCGTGCCTTTCGTAACTTCAAGGCAGGAGCAGCATCGACTTCCTCCGCTCCAAAACAGGAAGGAACTACTGCTCGTTACAGACAGGGTTGGAAAGGCAACCAGTCATGGAACAAGGGCAAGCAGGCCAGAAAGCCTACTCCCGCCCCTAAGACAGCATGAAGACAGGGCCCCCTATCCGGAGACGGATTTAGTGGAGGGCAGACTTTCTCTCTTTGCCCAGGCTTGGGCAAGAGATGTGCAGGATCCCTGGACGTTAAAGATTATATCTCAGGGATACCTTCTGGATTTCAAAACCTCTCCTCCACAAGGGAGGTTCCATCTTTCGAGGTTATCGACAAACCTAGTAAAGAGAGAGGCATTTCTACAATGTGTACAAGACCTCTTAATCATGGGAGTGATCCACTCAGTTCCGCGATCGGAACAGAGACAAGGATTTTACTCAAATCTATTTGTGGTTCCCAAAAAAGAGGGAACCTTCAGACCAATCTTGGACTTAAAGATCTTAAACAAATTCCTAAGGGTACCATCGTTCAAGATGGAAACCATTCGAACCATCCTACCCATGATCCAAGAGGGTCAATATATGACCACGGTGGACTTAAAGGATGCTTACCTTCATATACCGATTCACAAAGATCATTATCGGTACCTAAGGTTTGCCTTTCTAGACAGGCATTACCAGTTTGTGGCTCTTCCCTTCGGGTTAGCCACGGCCCCGAGAATTTTTACGAAGGTTCTGGGCTCACTTCTGGCGGTACTAAGACCACGAGGCATAGCGGTGGCTCCGTACCTAGACGACATTCTGATACAAGCGTCAAGTTTTCAGAATGCAAAGTCTCATACAGAGATAGTTCTAGCATTTCTGAGGTCGCATGGGTGGAAAGTGAACGTGGAAAAGAGTTCTCTGTTACCACTCACAAGGGTTCCTTTTCTAGGGACTCTTATAGATTCTGTAGAGATGAAGATTTACCTGACGGAGTCCAGGTTATCAAAGATTCTCAATGCTTGCCGTGTCCTTCATTCCGTTCCAAGCCCATCAGTAGCTCAGTGCATGGAGGTAATCAGCTTAATGGTCGCGGCAATGGACATAGTGCCATTTGCGCGCCTGCATCTCAGACCGCTGCAACTATGCATGCTCAGTCAATGGAACGGGGATTACTCAGATCTGTCCCCTTTGCTAATTCTGGACCAGGAGACCAGAGATTCTCTTCTCTGGTGGTTGTCACCGGTTCATCTGTCCAAAGGAATGACCTTTCGCAGACCAGATTGGACGATTGTAACAACGGATGCCAGCCTTCTAGGCTGGGGAGCAGTCTGGAATTCCCTGAAGGCTCAGGGATCGTGGACTCAGGAGGAGAAACTCCTTCCAATAAACATTCTAGAATTAACAGCAATATTCAATGCTCTTCTAGCTTGGCCTCAGTTAGCAAAACTGAGGTTCATCAGATTTCAGTCGGACAATATCACGACTGTGGCTTACATCAATCATCAAGGGGGAACCAGGAGTTCCCTAGCGATGTTGGAAGTCTCGAAGATAATTCGCTGGGCAGAGTCTCACTCTTGCCACCTGTCAGCGATTTACATCCCAGGCATAGAGAACTGGGAGGCGGATTTCCTAAGTCGCCAGACTTTTCATCCAGGAGAGTGGGAACTTCACCCGGAGGTATTTGCTCAACTGATTCGTCGTTGGGGCGAACCGGATCTGGATCTCATGGCATCTCGCCAGAACGCGAAGCTTCCTTGTTACGGATCCAGGTCCAGGGACCCGGGAGCGGTGCTGGTAGATGCATTAGCAGCCCCTTGGGTTTTCAACATAGCTTATGTGTTTCCACCATTTCCGTTGCTACCTCGGCTGATTGCCAGGATCAAACAGGAGAGGGCATCGGTAATTCTGATAGCGCCTGCGTGGCCACGCAGGACCTGGTATGCAGACCTAGTGGACATGTCGTCCTGTCCACCATGGTCTCTTCCTCTGAGGCAGGACCTTCTAATTCAGGGTCCTTTCAACCATCCAAACCTAATTTCTCTGAGGCTGACTGCCTGGAAATTGAACGCTTGATTCTATCAAAGCGTGGGTTTTCGGATTCGGTTATTGATACATTAATACAGGCTCGGAAACCTGTGACAAGAAAAATTTACCATAAGATATGGCGTAAATATTTATATTGGTGCGAATCCAAGAGTTACTCATGGAGTAAGGTTAGGATTCCTAGGATATTAGCTTTTCTACAAGAGGGTTTAGAAAAGGGTTTATCCGCTAGTTCGCTAAAGGGACAGATTTCAGCTCTGTCTATTCTTTTACACAAACGTCTGGCAGAGAATCCAGACGTCCAGGCCTTTTGTCAGGCTTTGGCTAGAATTAAGCCTGTGTTTAAAGCTGTTGCTCCTCCGTGGAGCTTAAACTTGGTTCTTAAAGTTCTTCAGGGTGTTCCGTTTGAACCCCTTCATTCCATTGATATTAAGCTTTTATCTTGGAAAGTTTTGTTTTTGATGGCTATTTCCTCGGCTCGAAGAGTCTCTGAGTTATCTGCCTTACATTGTGATTCTCCTTATCTGATCTTTCATTCAGACAAGGTAGTACTGCGTACTAAACCTGGGTTTTTGCCTAAGGTTGTTTCTAACAGGAATATCAATCAAGAGATTGTTGTTCCATCATTATGTCCTAATCCTTCTTCAAAGAAGGAACGTCTTTTGCATAATCTAGACGTGGTCCGTGCTCTGAAGTTCTACTTACAGGCAACTAAAGATTTTAGACAAACTTCTTCTCTGTTTGTCGTTTATTCTTGACACAGGAGAGGTCAAAAGGCTTCGGCTACCTCTCTCTTTTTGGCTTCATAGCATAATACGTTTAGCCTATGAGACTGCTGGACAGCAGCCTCCTGAAAGAATTACAGCTCATTCCACTAGAGCTGTGGCTTCCACCTGGGCCTTTAAGAATGAGGCCTCTGTTGAACAGATTTGCAAGGCTGCAACTTGGTCTTCACTTCATACTTTTTCCAAATTTTACAAATTTGACACTTTCGCTTCTTCGGAGGCTGGTTTTGGGAGAAAGGTTCTATAGGCAGTGGTTCCTTCTGTTTAATGTTCCTGCCTTGTCCCTCCCATCATCCGTGTACTTAGCTTTGGTATTGGTATCCCATAAGTAATGGATGACCCGTGGACTGAACACACTTAACAAGAGAAAACATAATTTATGCTTACCTGATAAATTTATTTCTCTTGTAGTGTGTTCAGTCCACGGCCCGCCCTGTCTTTTTAAGGCAGGTTCTAAATTTTAAAATTATAACTCCAGTCACCACTGCACCTTATAGTTTCTCCTTTCTCGTCTTGTTTCGGTCGAATGACTGGATATGACATGTGAGGGGAGGAGCTATATAGCAGCTCTGCTTGGGTGATCCTCTTGCAACTTCCTGTTGGGAAGGAGAATATATCCCATAAGTAATGGATGACCCGTGGACTGAACACACTACAAGAGAAATAAATTTATCAGGTAAGCATAAATTATGTTTTTGTTTCTGCTTCATCTAGTTCATTAGTCTTTTGAAGCTTGTATTTAAATTGTATGTGTTTAAAGTTGGTGAATAAAGAATATTAAACATATGTATTTAAACTACAGGTCAGTATTTTTAATATATTTGTTTAAACACATTCAGATGAGAGATACTAATGCTGCTTTTCTTTTAGTGAGACATTTCTGTAGAGCAAAGGTCAGCCACCTTGGCACCCCAGATTTTTTGGAACTACATTTCCAGCCTAAAGAGTGTCTGAGCATCATGGGAAATGTAGTTCCAAAACATATGGGGTGTCAAGGTTGCTGACACCTGCTGTAGAGTATCATAAATTTACCAGAATATTTTCGATTTGTCATGTCCTAGCAATTAAAGTGTTCATAACTCTCTAGTGAATCTCTTGCAGTTGTATAAATGCAATGTACTTCTAGTCTACATTCTTTTTCCTTTTATTTTTTTTATTTCAGTTACTGAATCATGCCGTTAGTCAAGAGGAATATAGAACCCAGGCATCTATGCCGCGGAACAATACCAGATGGAATTACCAGTGAATTGGAATGTGTTACCAATAGCACTCTTGCTGCTATCATCCGACAGCTGAGTAGTCTAAGTAAATAAACTCCATGTACTATTTAAACTCTTTTTTGTGTTTATTATGCCTATGGTTTGGTTAAAACATATTCTTATAAAAACTGCTTTATGTAGTAAAAAAACCCAACACTTTTTGGACCATTATTTCTTTAATGAATATATTTATTTGTAAATGTCAAGTTGATAAGAGCATAATGATGCAATTTTGGCATCACTTTTTTCATGCTTCTCAGCATTAGTCTTTAGCTACGTTGCATTTTGGTTGAGAGTAGTTAATTTCTAAATTTGTGTATGTATAATTGTTGTCCTTGTACATGTTAACCAATCCTCTAGTGGAGAGAAATGTTGTGTACCCTGTATGGCTACATTTATTACAAACAGATTATGCTATGTATGTACTACTGTTTTTTGTTAGCCGATTACAATGTTCCTGATGTTTCCCCTTGTGTTTCTAGCAGCTCCATGTTCTTTGAAGGCTCAGATTTCTTTAGGGTTGTCTACTAAGGATCGTCCTTAGAATGGATCCTTTCTGAATTAATATTACAATAAATACTACCCAAAAGTATTCATCAGAGCACTGACAGGTGCCCTAGTTACTCTTGTGGCGCAGAGAAAGTATGAATACAAAGCTTACTATAATTACATTCAGAAATAATTCTCAGTCAGGAGCTGTACTTCATATGATGACTCCTCTTCCTCTAGTTTTAGTAGGAAAAAACATAAGTCCTTTTGTGTCTGTTGACAGATCAAGCGAAAAAACTGTTTAAAGTGATAGTAAATCATCTACCACACAATGCATGAAGGCAAATCTATGAATTGCCTTGATAAAGCACCTTTCTTTTTGTTTTTTTAAATAGGCTGTTGGAAGTAATTTATTTTAATATTTCC
Organism: Bombina bombina; assembly: GCF_027579735.1. Classification (NCBI taxonomy): domain Eukaryota; kingdom Metazoa; phylum Chordata; class Amphibia; order Anura; family Bombinatoridae; genus Bombina; species Bombina bombina. The sequence continues at coordinate 104,568 of NW_026511133.1, read as the reverse complement.
TATCTTTAATGCAGCTTCTGTATGCCCTCATTTTTTTCTTTGTTGATGTATTGTGCAGTGCAACCAATTTGAAGCTGTGCCACAAGTTCCTCTGATCTAAATGACATCTCACTCTCACCCCTTGGCAAACCATGGTAATAAAGTGCACATGCTCAATTCATCAAGAAAGGAAGTCTGTAAAACAGTTTGAATATTGAATCAGCTATGTTAATGTTATTTTGATTCATTGTTTATTTGGAGGATAGCCAGCAAGTTGTACTTAGTGAGTTTTGTATACCCCATGGACCACAACAAACATCAGCTTAGTCTCTAAGTTTTAATGTTTTCAATTTTGAAACCATAACATTTTATCATACATGTAGGCATCATAATAATTTAGTCTTGAACGGTTTTAATAATTAATATACACAATCAAGTTTTAAGGATGTATTTGATTGAAACATATGATTTACTCAAACTATTGTTTGCTATGCTCCCAGTAAACCGTAAATCACTGTAATATTGCTGACTCCCTGTTTACATTGGAGTTCTACACAACTACACTGTAGACAAACTGCACATATGCTGCACGTCTTGCTGTCTGAGTCCAGGTGCAAGCATTATATATATGAAGCATAGAGCGTTCTCTCTTTTTTATTTTTTTCTGGTTTTGGTCACTAGAACTACAATAGCCGTCCATGGCTTTTAGTCTTTATAATGAGAGCTCTGGATTTCTGATTATGCCTTTAGATGCATTCTTTCTGAGTTTACTGTACAGTTAATGTTTTGTTTTGTCTCAGTCTAACAGATAGTATGAGCTCCTGTATATCAAAGAATTATAAGTGCAAGCACTTATGCCAACCCTAGAAGGGCCAGTGTAGCTTTTTCCCCCATAGAAAGAATTAGATGGCTAAAAAATTATCTTGGAAGTTTCCATATAACTTCCTTGAAAAATTATGCAAACCCAAGAAAGCCTGATTTACAAGCAGTTGCCTCAAAGTTGATTTAGTTAATGACCAGGTAACATTTTGACAATGTTTATCTTTGTGTTACCATCCATCCAGATAACGTATCTGCTCTGTAGTGGAAAATGTTTATTTCCTTATTGGCTACTGCTCCAAGGATGTTTTCTAAGGTTCTAGCTCCTCTGGCAAAGGTCAGGTCACAAGGTATTTCTGTGACTTCTTATCTGAGTGTTTAAGCATCATCAGTAGAGCTAGTGGCTTGTCATGCATCCAAGGTGATTGGATGGTTCTCTTGTTCCATTGAACCGTGTTAATTTTCTATTATTCTAGATACAGATCTTCCTAGGACATTTCTAGTAAAAATAAAATGTCCAAAACCTCACAAGCATGATGGTTTTTTTTAGGTTTGTTTTATTTGAGACAACTGCAGCTAAGCAGAGATGTCATCTTTTTTCATAGCTCAGCAGCTACACTGCATGGTTTTATAGTTCAGAGCAGTGTTATGGGCTCTAAAAACTTGTTGGCCACAAGAATAAAAGTAGAACCCTGCTTACCACACATTAGTGTTGTGCTCCCTTTCCCCAGAATAGATTTTTGTTGTCTGCTTATGATCTGATTAAAGTGCACAGTTGTAAATGTAGGGGTGAGGGCGTCCATCCCCTCAGGTATCTGAAAGGAATTTCTACCTACTGCAGTGATCAGTGTACATCTATCTACCCTCTAGTACTCATATGGTTCTGCTCTGAGTGTGAACACATTGATTTTAAGTGAGAGGTAGGATTCTGTTTAAAAGTAAAATGCTCAATACAAACGAACATCTCATTTTTACATAGACTATCCATTTTTTTTTTATTTCAAATGTATTTACTTTGCATTTTATATCCACAAATAAACTGTGTTGTGTCCAGGTATGGAAAATTCATAATTCTTATATTATATACTATTTTTTTTTTCCTAGTCTGAATCCTAAATAAATGTGTGGCTTGCTAATCAATATTCCATCTGGTTATAAAATATATGCTGATGTGGCAAACCATGTTTAATTTGCAGAATGTGTCCCCCCCCCCCAAATAAATTAGTTGATTGGTAATAAGTCAATGTGTGTTTGTTTCTTTTGCAGGCAAACATGCTGAAGACATATTTGGTGAGTTGTTTAACGAGGCGAATGTTTTTTACATCAGAGCAAATTCTCTTCAAGACCGAATTGATCGCCTTGCTGTCAAAGTCACCCAGCTGGATTCAACAGTGGAAGAGGGTGGGTATCTGCATGAAACCACTGTATTGGAAGTAATGCCTAAAAAAAAAAAAGCTACAATTAATTACTCAGAAATTGCTGTCTCTTAGCTGGAGTCCTATTTTGTCTTTCCAAGATGCAGCATGCGCCTGATGTATCAGACTAATTGGCAGGGGGCATATTGTTACTACTGTTATGTCAATATGATGTTTGAAAGCCAGCATGGATTGATTTTACTGTCTGAATAGCTGCAGTCCTGCCCACGCTAGTGTCGAGATAACAAATTTGGATGTTAAGTGGAATTCATCTTCATTATATCCCTGTATTAAGTATTGCATTATAGTAATGGTAATGTCTCTGTTTCTCTGTACTGGCTTGATATTGTTCATTACTGGGGGTATATATTGCCTTGGGCTACGTCTCAGAAATCTTCATGAGTTATTTTCTTCCCTATATATAATAGTCACATTCATCTCCTTCCTTCATGAATCAGTTATTTTTCTGCCTATTTCTTGTATGGTGGTGTAGGGCTGTAGCTTTTTTTCTACCCTGCTGTGTTTTTAATTTAATTTTTTCAGGCTCCTTACATATTTTACTGGGACCTTCCTCTCTGTGGGTGAGATCTTTGGGTGTCATCCCAGATTGAACTATCATAGTTTATTTTTTCTTTCAGACAGATTCATTTCCAAGAGCTTTTGTGTTTTCAGGGAATTCAAAGATATTATAATGCAAGCTATGCATAGGGATAACATAACTGGATTTTAAAAACTAACTTGACATCTTGTTTCGTTGTCTGGTTTCAATATGACTTTTTGCAGATAAATTTCCGACTTAGTGATAGTAAATTCAAAAGGTTTTCTTACTGGCAATCATTCTAAATCTAAAAATGAAAATGAGTTTCATTGATTAAAAATTTCAGACTTACTATAATAATCTCTGTCAAACTGCTCTAATTCTATAGCACGGTCCGGCAGCCCTGACACTAACAGCTTTTTTTTTTTCTTCTTCCTATGACGTTTTCCATATTTGTGGCATTTTAGTATGTTTGAGTGTTTTAAAAAAAAAAAAGGGAACATTTGCGCATGCGTTCTCAACGTCATGCTTCTCAGCGTTCAAGCAAATGTATTGAATGTCAGCATCGATTCATGCATCATTAGAGAACGCGTGGGACCGCTCTCTAACATTGCACTCCAAAATCAAGGATGTAGGAGGGGGAACTTAAGAATGCCGATGTTCTATCGAGAACTCCTATACATCGAGAACTCCAATCTGACGTCACTTCCGGTGATTTCACACATCTGATTGGTCCGTGTCTCAGTCAGTGACAAGATTAACAACCAATCAGATGGGCAATGTAATCGTCTATCTTCACTATCTATTTTGCCTCCACCTGGGGGGGTTCAAGTAAACCTCATTCCCCAAGGTTTACTTGGGGTGTATGCCAGAGGATCGGCGGTGTGTCCCCCAGGACAGGCAAGAACAGATACTGAAAATAGAACTCACCAGAAGTGGCGTCACATTGGAGTTTTCGAGGAATTGGAGTTCTCGACAGAACACCTGAATAGAATCGTAAGTATTTATATATCTAAATAAATTGGATATATGAAAAAAAAGTTAGCAACTATAACATATATATATATATATATATATATATACATATTAACAGAATCCATTATCAAAAAGTATAAAAATTACCATCACTTTAAAGCTTCAGCAACAAAAACATAATTTATGTAAGAACTTGCCTGATAAATTTATTTCTTTCATATTGGCAAGAGTCCATGAGCTAGTGACGTATGGGATATGCAATCCTACCAGGAGGGGCAAAGTTTCCCAAACCTCAAAATACCTATAAATACACCCCTCACCACACCCACAATTCAGTTTAACGAATAGCCAAGTAGTGGGGTGATAAAGGAGTAAAAAGCATCAAAAAAGGAATTTGGAAATAATTGTGCTTTATACAAACAATCATAACCAGCATAAAAAGGGTGGGTCTCATGGACTCTTGTTAATATGAAAGAAATGAATTTATCAGGTAAGTTCTTACATAAATTATGTTTTCTTTCATGTAATTGGCAAGAGTCCATGAGCTAGTGATGTATGGGATAGTAATACCCAAGATGTGGAACTCCACAGAAGAGTCACTAGAGAGGGAGGGATAAAAATAACAGCCATTTTCCGCTGAAAAAAATTAATCCACAACCCAAAATATAAGTTTATTCTCATAAATGAAAAGAAAAAACTTAAACATAAGCAGAAGAATCAAATTGAAACAGCTGCCTGAAGAACTTTTCTACCAAAAACTGCTTCCGAGGAAGCAAATATATCAAAACGGTAGAATTTAGTAAATGTATGCAAAGAAGACCAAGTTGTTGCTTTGCAAATCTGATCAACTGAAGCTTTATTCTTAAAAGTCCTCGAAGTGGAGATTGATCTAGTAGAATGAGCTGTAATTCTCTGAGGCGGGGCCTGACCCAACTCCAAATAAGCTTGACGAATCAAAAGCTTTAACCAGGATCCCAAGGAAATGGCAGAAGCTTTCTGACCTTTTTTTAGGACCAGAAAAGACAACAAATAGACTAGAAGTCTTCCTGAAATCTTTAGTAGCTTCAACATAATATTTCAAAGCTCTTACAACATCCAAAAAATGTAAGGATCTCTCTAAAGAATTCTTAGGATTAGGACACAACGAAGGAACAACAATTTCTCTATTAATGTTGTTAGAATTCACAAACTTAGGTAGAAATTGAAATGAAGTCCGCAAAACTGCCTTATCCTGATGGAAAATAATAAAAGGAGATTTACAAGAAAGAGCAGATAATTCGAAAAACTCTTCTAGCAGAAGAGATGGCCAAAAGGAACAACAATTTCCAACAAAGTAGTTTAATGTCCAAAGAATGCATAGGCTAAAACGGAGGAGCCTGTAAAGCCTAAAAAAAACAAATTAAGACTCCGAGGAGGAGAGATTGATTTAATGACAGGCTTGAAGCCTGCACAAAACAATGAATATCAGGAAGCTTAGCAATCTTTCTGTGAAATAAAACAGAAAGAGCAGATATTTGTCCCTTCAAGGAACTTGCAGACAAACCTTTTTCCAAACCATCCTGAAGAAACTGTAAAATTCTAGGAATTCTAAAAGAATGCCAGGAAAATATATGAGAAGAACACCATGAAGTATTAGTCTTCCAAACTCGATAATAAATCTTCCTAGAAACAGATTTACGAGCCTATAACATAGTATTAATCACTGTGTCAGAGAAACCTCTATGACTAAGCACTATGTGTTCAATTTCTATACCTTCAAATTTAATGATTTGAGATTCTGATGGAAAAACGGACCTTGCGACAGAAGGTCTGGTCTTAAAGGAAGTGGCCAAGGTTGGCAACTGGAAATCCGAACAAGATCCGCATACCAAAACCTGTGAGGCCATGCTGGAGCTACCAGCAACACAAACAAATGTTACATGATGATCTTGGAGATCACTCTTGGAAGAAGAACTGGAGGCGGGAAAATATAAGCAGGTTGGTAACACCAAGGCACTGCTAACGCGTCCACCGCCTCCGCCTGAGGATCCCTGGACCTGGACAGGTACCTGGGTAGTTTCTTGTTTAGATGGGAAGCTATAAGATCTATTTCTGGAAGACCCCATATCTGAACAATTTGAGAAAACACATCTGGATGGAGCGACCACTCCCCCGGATGTAAAGTCTGACGGCTGAGATAATCCGCTTCCTAATTGTCTACACCTGGGATATGAACTGCAGAAATTAGACAGGAGCTGGATTCTGACCAAGAAAGTATCAGAGATACTTCTTTCATAGTTTGGGGACTGTGAGTCCCACCCTAATGATTGACATATGCCACAGTTGTGATATTGTCTGTCTGAAAACAAATGAACGGTTCTCTCTTTAACAGAGGCCACACCTGAAGAGCCCTGAAAATAGCACGGAGTTCTAAAATATTTAATCTATCTGGAAACCTAAAAAGGTGATTCTTGTCTGAGGAATCAAGGAACTTTTTGGTAATTTGATCCTCCAACCATGACTTTGAAGAAACAACACTAGTTAATTTGTGTGAGATTCTGCAGAATGTAAAGACTGAGCTTAGTACCAAGGTATCGTCCAAATAAGAATCACCACAATACCCCATTCTCTGATTACAGAGAGTAAGGCACCGAGAACCTTTGAAACAATTCTTGGAGCTGTCGCTAGGCCAAATGGAAGAGCGACAAATTGGTAATGCTTGTCTAGAAAAGAGAATCTCAGAAACTGATAGTAGTCTTGATGAATCAGAATGTGAAGATATGCATCCTGTAAGTCTATCGTGGACATATAATGACCTTGCTGAACAAAAGGCAGAATAGTCCTTATAGTCACCATTTTGAAAGTTGGTACTCTTACAAAACTATTAAAAATTTTCAGATCCAGAACTGGCCTGAATGAATTTTCTTTCTTTGGGACAATGAATAGATTTGAATAAAACCCCAGACCCTGTTCCTGAAACGGAACTGGTATGATTACCCCTGAAAGCTCCAGGTCTGAAACACACTTCAGAAAAGCCTGAGCCTTAACTGGATTTGCTGGGATGCATGAGAGAGAAAAAATATTCTCACAGGAAGTCTCACTCTGAATCCTATTCGGTACCCTTGAGAGACAATACTCTGAATCCATTGATTTTGGACAGAATCTGCCCAAATGCTTTGGAAGAATCTGAATCTGCCCCCTACCAGCTGAGCTGGAATGAGGGCCGCACCTTCATGCAGACTTGAGGACTGGCTTTGGTTTCTTAAACGGCTTGGATTTATTCCAACTTGAAGAAGATTTCCAATTGGAACCAGATTCTTTGGGGGAAGGATTGGGTTTCTGTTCCTTATTTTGTCGAAAGGAACGAAAACGGTTAGAAGCTTTAGATTATCCTTAGGCAAGAAAACTCCCTTCCCCCAGTGACAGTTGAAATAATTGAATCCAACTGAGAACCAAGTAAATTATTACCTTGGAAAGAAAGAGATAGTAATCTAGATTTAGATATGTCAGCATTCCAATATTTAAGCCACAAAGCTCTTCTAGCTAAAATAGTTAGACATAAATTTAACATCAATTTTGATATCAAAAATGGCATCACAGATAAAATGATTAGCATGTTGAAGCAAGCGAACAATGCTAGACAAATCAGGATCTGTTTCCTGTTGCGCTAAACTTTCCAACCAAAAAGTTGATGCAGCTGCAACATCAGCCATAGAAATGGCAGGCCTGAGAAGATAGCCAGACTATAAATAAGCTTTCCTTAGATAAGATTCAAGTTTCCGATCTAATAGGTCCTAAAAGGAAGTACTATCTTCTATAGGAATAGTAGTACGTTTGTCGAGTAGAAATAGCCCCATCAACTCTGGGGATCTTTTTCCAAAACTCCAAACTAACTGCTGGCAAAGGATACAATTTTTTAAACCTTGAAGAAGGGATAAAAGAAGTACCAGGCCTATTCCATTCCTTAGAAACCATATCAGAAAAAGCACCAGGAACTGGAAAAACTTCTGGAGTAACCACAGGAGGTTTATAAACAGAGTTTAAACGTTTACTAGTTTTAACATCAAGAGGACTAGTTTCCTCAATATCCAATGTATTCCACACCTCTTTTGACAAGGAATGAATATACTCCATTTTAAATAAATAAGTAGATTTGTCAGTGTCAATATCTGAGGTAGGATCTTCTAAATCAGATAGATCCTCATCAGAGGAGGATAATTCAGTATGTTGTCGGTCATTTGAAAATTCATCAACTTTATGAGAAGTTTTGAAAGACCTTTTACGTTTATTAGAAGGTGGGATAGCAGACAAAGCCTTCTGAATCGCATCAGCAATAAAATCTTTTATATTCACAGGGATATCATGTACATTAGATGTTGAAGGAACAACAGGCATTGTACTATTACTGATGGATACATTCTCTGCATGTAAAAGCTTATCATGACAACTATTACATACCACAGCTGGAGATATAATCTCCACAAATTTACAATAGATACACTTAGCTTTGGTAGAACTGTTATCAGGCAGCAGGGTTCCAACAGTGGTTTCTGAGACAGGATCAGATTGAGACATCTTGCAAATGTAAGAGGAAAAAACAACATATAAAGCAAAATGATCAATTTCCTTATATGGCAGTTTCAGGAATGGGAAAAAATGCAAACAGCATAGCCCTCTGACATAGAGAAAGGCAAGAGGCACATAGGAATGGGGTTTTAAATAATGAAATTATTTGGTGCCAAGTATGACGCACAACGCAAAATGAAAATGTATTGGCGCTAACAACATCCGGAAATGACACACTTGCGTCATTGCAGACGCACCTTGGACAAGGAACTCGGTGTCAACTAAGACACCAGAAATGACGAACTTGCGTCACAGGACGTACCTTCATGCCAAAAAAATTCTTGCGCCAATAATGACGCAATAAACGTCAGCATTTTGCGCCTCGCAAGCCTAATTTTGCCCGTGAAAAAGCAGTCAATTTGAAAAAAAGACTAAACACCAGGTAAAAATATTTTCCTAAATATGTTTTTTCCCAAATATGAAACTGAATAGTCTGCAAAAGGTAATATACATAAACCTGACTCATGGCAAATATAATTACAATACATATATTTAGAACTTTATATTAATACATAAAGTGCCAAACCATAGCTGAGAGTGTCTTAAGTAATGAAAACCTACTTACTGAAAGACACCCATCCACATATAGCAGATAGCTAAACCAGTACTGAAACAGTTATCAGTAGAGGTAATGGAATGAGAGTATGTCGATCTGAAAAAGGGAGGTAGGAGATGAATCTCTACAACCGATAACAGAGAACCTATGAAATAGATTTCCTGCAAGGAAAACCATTACATTGAATAGGTGATACTCCCTTCACATCCCTCTGACATGCACTGTACTCTGAGAGGAATCGGGCTTCAAAATGCTGAATTGTGGGTGTGGTGAGGGGTGTATTTATAGGCATTTTGAGGTTTGGGAAACTTTGCCCCTCCTGGTAGGCTTGTATAGCCCATACGTCACTAGCTCATGGACTCTTGCCAATTACATGGAAGAAAGTATTCTGCAACCTATTGAACTGGCTGTATGGCAGGCTGGCATGTAACCTAAAGATGTCTCTGAAACCAACAGATATGGTGTCTTCAACATTTTTAATGTTTTTAAAATTAAAGCTGAGTAGCGTGTTTTCTGGCAAGGTGCTTCAATCTATTGTTAGGATTTTATAGTCGTATGTTATCATTGTGCATGACGTCTGTTATCAAAATGTTCTGTAAGTAAGGTAAACTGAGAATTTTCTGCATATATGTTTGTTTCCCTGGAATTTTTGCAGAAGAGGGATGACCTTACTGTTTTAGAGGAAATATAGAAGGTGTAGCTATTGTTTTAAAAGCTGATATTATTCAATTCATAACTACATACTCTCTGAATCTATCTGAATCATGATAGATTATTCTTGACTTTACTGTCCCTTTTAAGTTTTACATTGATAGACTACATTGTTTTTGAAGTTAATGAGTTCATCAATAATTATATCAGTTTTACACATCATTGTTCACATGCTTTAAACATGGTTTTGTGCACTGTGGTTTATTTGATGCTTAAAGGGACATACCACCCACATTTTTTTCTTTTTATGATTTAGAAAGAGAATGCAATTTTAAACATCTTTCTAATTTACTTATATTATCTAATTTGTTTTATTCTCTTGATATTCTTTGATGAAAAGCATATCTAGATATGCTCACTAGCTGCTCATTGGTTGCTGCACATAGAAGCCTTGTGTGATTGGCTCACCATGTGCATTGCTTTTTCTTCAACTAAAAAAATTGAAAAAATTAAGCAAAATAAATAATGGAAGTAAATTGTAATGTTGTTTAAATTTCTATTCTCTATCTGAATCATGAAAGAAAGATTTTGGGTTTAGTGGCCCTTTAAGGGAAGTGTTGAGATCATTCTGTTGACACCATTACTGTTTCATACCTACTGTTTAACAGCTTCTTTTTTTAATCTTCCTTTGGTTAGTATACTATTCTTTCCAGTTGCCAGCTGTTTGTAGGGATGCATTATTAACAGCTTACATTGCCTGTCTCCATATCTCCTTGTTTAGCTGGATTTCATAAAATGTGTATAGACTGATGAAGATATTCATTTGGAATATGAACATTCAAGTATACCTACTTTATTCATTGATGTGTAGTTTGTTGATCCTACAGATGCAGATATTTGTAAAGAACCTTATTTCTTTGACCTGTTTGTACTTTCAGATATTAAGGCTGTTAAAAGTAATATACCCTTCATATTCATCAGCTTCCTTCTTCAACAGCTGCTTTTAATTTGGTATGTATCTGGGGTCCTACTACCTTGCTAGAGGTATTCCAGGTTGAAAAAGCCAAGAAGCATTTACAGATTCCTGATAGACTGACTCGGCTATATCCAGTTATATAATTGGTTGCTAAATATATGGATCACCCTTCTTAAATTGATGCCACAATCACACTACATATATTAATAATACTTTTCCTTGTGTGTATAATTCTGGTCTATGTCTTAATCATAGTGATAAGAAAATGAAGTCTGCTAATCTTAAAAGAAGCTTCATGATTTGTTTTTATATTCTCAACTGTTGGTTATGTCAGTTCGTATAGCCTCTGTATGCTGGTCAGATGACTTACAGAAAGCTCTCCTATCAGTTAAAAAAATATCAAGGCCTGATGGTTCTGATAGAATTTATCAACCGTATGTTTTCTTTTCTAGCTGAAACCACAGCAGATCTGAAAATATATGATGCTAAAAGCGTAGCTGCAGCTAATATTGACAGGGCAGTGCTCAGTTGGCATCACTGGGTGGAGAACGCTGGGTTTAAAGCTAATATTTGTGGTTTATCTTTTCAATCTTCTTTGTTAAACAATACCCAGGCTCTAAGAAGAAACTCACGGTTTTTATCCCTACTCCTTTTAGCAGCTTTCCAATGCTCTTCCATTTACTTTATATTCAGAGAGAGCTTTTGCTTGCAGAAGTGGAGGTCTGAAACTCAAATGAACCATGGCTGCATCCTCCGTTTTCATGCTGATGTTACTACTTCAGACTGTGCCAGTAGGAAAACATCTATCCTTTTTTTGAAGTTGTTTTCAGCCTTCATGAAACATACTTGGGTACTGAATGTTAATAGGTAAAAAGATATATCATTGGATTGAAGAAGATTTCTGCCAAGTAATTGTCATGTCTCTAGTACCCACAGATCCTATGCAACAGATGATCCTTCATGATTGTGTTCTATTGCTCCTCAGTCTCAAAGCAATCCAGAAAGTTGCTCCTTTTACTATGTAAAATCGGTTCCTGAATGTTCATTGTTCCTAAGAAGTGAGCATTAAGGAGCCCTTTGTTATATCTTTTTTCATTAAACAAACATGGTTATATGCAGTTATTGTCTTGGCTGCTGATCATTTTCTCAGATTTGTTATGTGAACATTTCTATGAATGTCTATCAAGGTTCTAGTCATAGCTTGAAGGATGACATTCATTTACTGAATATTATTACCACTGAGGCACCTAATGAAGATGCAGCATGGTAAAACAGGTTTTGTAATTTTCTAGCCAGACACAGTTGCTCGCAGCTTCCATAACATACACAGGTAAGCCAAGTGCATGCACATTGGGCATCTTAAATGACTGCTGCAAACAAAGCAACAGTGATTTAAACATTTGATTGCCTGAAATTGACATGTATTACTCAACTGAGTAGCAACTTACTTCATCCAAGTGGTCACAAGATGCTACTATGTCCTTTAAAGCAACATCTACAGTAGGGTAAAAGGAAAATGGGTTGTAGCAGGTCTCATAAATCCAGATTCCAGGCCAAATTACCAGGGCACCATTTGTCAAACTCTGTTTTAGTGCCAATAATAGTGGTTGCTAGTAATTAAAGCACAGCAGTGATTTTCACCCCTTCTATGTCAAACAGCAAGGAGAGTTGAAGGTAAGGTGGAATGAAAAGGGGTAGAGAACACTAATCCTGGCTGCCACATGAAAGGGAGTGTCCGTTTCCTTTTTGATTTTCATTTAGTCTCTACCAGCAGATCTGAGAGCATTTACCAGACACGTCTTATTTTTCTAATGTCCTTTTACCCAGAATTTTTCAATATTTGCTTTGTAACCACCAGTACTCAGTAAAACAGTGACTAATTAAAACATGCCAGGGGTATGCATAATGCTTTCCTATTTATTTATAAAGCTTACACTCCCAAAGGAAATATTGTCAGATTCAACAGTTTTTATCTGCTGACAAAATCTGTCTCAATGATTCACTACTGAATGTGATGGACATTGATTTGTCATTTTTGGAAGCCTGAATTAGTTGTATGGGTGTAAGATTGAAAATTAGAAGTGTGACTCCTAATAATTTGAACAGATGATTTAAAAAATAATTTTATTTTTTGAACCCCTTACAAGTATTGGTTAGAAAAACTATGCATCTTCACACTGGGCGCCGCCATCTTGGAGCTTATATTTGTTATTTAACTTTCTCTAGTAAGGTGTATCCAGTCCACGGATCATCCATTATTATGGGATATTCTCACTCCCAACAGGAAGTTGCAAGAGGACCCACAGCAAAGCTGTTATATAGCTCCTCCCCTCACTACCATATCCAGTCATTCTCTTGCAACTTTCAACGCGCATGGAGGTAGTAAGAGGAGAGTGGTGAAAAATAGTTAGTTTATTAACTTCAATCAAAAGTTTGTTATTTTAAATAGTACCGGAGTTGTGCTATTTGTTCTCAGGCAGAGATAGAAGAAGAATTTGCCTGAGTTTTCTATGATCTTAGCAGGTTGTAACTAAGATCCATTGCTGTTCTCACACATGTCTGAGGAGTGAGGTAACTTCAGAGGGAGAATGGCGTGCAGTTTATTCTGCTATCAGGTATGTGCAGTTATGATTTTTTCTAGGATTGGAAATGCTAGAAAATGCTGCTGATTCCTGATAAATGTAAGTTAAGCCTGAATACAGTGATTTAATAACGACTAGTATCATGCTTATTCTCAGGGGTAATACCCTTATAGATATGCTATATAAAACGTTTGCTGGCATGTTTAATCGTTTTTTATATATGCTTGGTGATAAAACTTATTGGGGCCTATTTTTTTCCACATGGCTGGCTGTATTTTTGCCTAGAAACAGTTTCCTGAGGCTTTCCACTGCTGTAATATGAGTGGGAGGGGCCTATTTTAGCACTTTTTTGCGCAGTTATAATTACAGACTGAGACATCCAGTTTTCCTCAAGAGTCCCCTGCATGATACAGGACATCTCTAAAGAGCCTAAAATCGTTTATTTGGGAAGGTAGGAGCCACAGTAAAGCTGTGGCACTTTGCTTGGACTGTTAAAAACGTCTGTCGTTTTTTTGATCCGTTTTTTGAACTAAGGGGTTAATCATCCATTTGCAAGTGGGTGCAATGCTCTGTTAGCCTATTACATACACTGTAAAAATTTCGTTTGTGTAACTGCCTTTTTTCACTGCTTTTCAAATTTTGACAAAATTTGTTTCCCTTAAAGGCACAGTACCGTTTTTTTTTTTTTTATATTGCTTGTTAACTTGAATTAAAGTGTTTTCCAAGCTTGCTAGTCTCATTGCTAGTCTGTATAAACATGTCTGACAGAGGAAACTCCTTGTTCATTATGTTTAAAGGCCATGGTGGAACCCCCTCTTAGAATGTGTACCAATTGTACTGACTTCACTCTAAGCAATAAAGATCATATTATGTCTTTAAAAAATTTATCACCAGAGGTATCTAGCGAGGGGGAAGTTATACCGACTAACTCTCCCCACGTGTCAGATTCTTTGACTCCCGCTCAAGGGACTCACGCTGAAATGGCGCCAAGTTCATCAAGGGCACCCATAGCGTTTACTTTACAAGACATGGCGGCAGTCATGGATAATACACTGTCAGCGGTATTAGCCAGACTACCTGAACTTAGAAGTAAGCGAGATAGCTCTGGGGTTAGACGAAATGCAGAGCATACTGACGCTTTAAGAACCATGTCTGATACTGCCTCACAATATGCTGAAGTTGAGGAAGGAGAACTTCAGTCTGTGGGTGATGCTTCTGATTCAGGGAGAATCCCTGATTCTGATATTTCTACATTTAAATTTAAGCTTGAACACCTCCGCATGTTACTTAAAGAGGTTTTAGCTGCTCTGAATGACTGTGACACAATTGCAATGCCAGAGAAATTGTGTAGACTGGATAAATACTTTGCAGTGCCGGTGTGTACTGATGTTTTTCCAATACCTAAAAGGTTTACAGAAATAATTAATAAGGAATGGGATAGACCAGGTGTGCCGTTCTCTCCCCCTCCTATTTTTAGAAAAATGTTTCCTATAGACGCCACCACACGGGACTTATGGCAGACAGTCCCTAAGGTGGAGGGAGCAGTTTCTACTTTAGCAAAGCGTACTACTATCCCTGTCGAGGACAGTTGCGCTTTTTCAGATCCAATGGATAAAAAATTAGAAGGTTACCTTAAGAAAATATTTTGTCAACAAGGTTTTATCCTTCAGCCCCTTGCATGCATTGCCCCGTCACTGCTGCTGCGGCGTTCTGGTTTGAGTCTCTGGAAGAGGCCTTACAGGTAGCGACTCCATTGGATGACATACTTGGCAAACTTAGGGCACTTAAGCTAGCCAATTCTTTTGTTTCTGATGCCATTGTTCATTTAACTAAACTAACGGCTAAGAATTCTGGTTTTGCTATACAAGCGCGCAGAGCGCTATGGCTTAAAACATGGTCAGCTGACGTGACGTCAAAGTCTAAGCTGATTAACATTCCCTTCAAGGGGCAGACCTTATTCGGGCCTGGTTTGAAGGAGATTATTGCTGATATCACTGGAGGTAAAGGTCATGCCCTTCCTCAGGACAGGTCCAAATCCAGGGCCAAACAGTCTAATTTTCGTGCCTTTCGAAACTCCAAGGCAAGTGTGGCATCAACCTCCTCTAATGCAAGACAAGAGGGAACTGTTGCTCAGTCCAAGGCGGTCTGGAGGCCAAACCAGACCTGGAACAAAGGTAAGCAGGCTAAAATACCTGATGCTGCCTCCAAGACAGCATGAAGGAACGGCCCCCTATCCGGTAACGGATCTAGTGGGGGGCAGACTTTCACTCTTCGCCCAGGCGTGGGCAAGAGATGTTCAGGATCCCTGGGCGTTGGAAATTATTTCCCAGGGGTATCTTCTGGACTTCAAAGCTTCTCCCCCCATAGGGAGATTTCACCTTTCACAGTTATCTGCAAACCAGATAAAGAGAGAGGTATTCTTACACTGTGTACGAGACCTCCTAGCTATGGGAGTGATCCATACAGTTCCAAAAGAGGAACAAGGACAGGGTTTTTACTCAAATCTGTTTGTGGTTCCCAAGAAAGAGGGAACATTCAGACCAATTTTGGATCTAAAGATCTTAAACAAATTCCTAAGAGTTCCATCATTCAAGATGGAAACTATTCGTACCATCCTACCTATGATCCAGGAGGGTCAATATATGACTACAGTGGATCTAAAGGATGCTTACCTTCACATTCCGATACACAAAGATCATCATCGGTTTCTCAGGTTTGCCTTTCTAGACAGGCATTACCAGTTTGTAGCTCTTCCCTTTGGGTTAGCTACAGCCCCAAGAATCTTCACAAAGGTTCTAGGGTCCCTTCTGGCGGTCCTCAGGCCGCGGGGCATAGCAGTAGCCCCTTATTTAGATGACATCCTGATACAGGCGTCAAACTTCCAAATTGCCAAGTCTCATATGGACGTAGTACTGGCATTTTTGAGGTCGCATGGGTGGAAAGTGAACGAGGAAAAGAGTTCTCTATCCCCACTCACAAGAGTTTCCTTTCTAGGGACTCTGATAGATTCTGTAGAGCTGAAAATTTACCTGACGGAGTCCAGGTTATCAAAGCTTCTAAATTCCTGCCGGGTTCTTCATTCCATTCCGCGACCTTTGGTGGCTCAGTGTATGGAAGTAATCGGCTTAATGGTAGCGGCAATGGACATAGTGCCGTTTGCACGCTTACATCTCAGACCGCTGCAACTATGCATGCTCAGTCAGTGGGATGGGGATTACACAGATTTGTCCCCTCAACTGAATCTGGACCAAGAGACCAGGGATTCTCTGCTCTGGTGGCTATCTCGGGTCCATCTGTCCAAAGGTATGACCTTTCGCAGGCCAGATTGGACAATTGTAACAACAGATGCC
Source organism: Bombina bombina (assembly GCF_027579735.1). Classification (NCBI taxonomy): domain Eukaryota; kingdom Metazoa; phylum Chordata; class Amphibia; order Anura; family Bombinatoridae; genus Bombina; species Bombina bombina. The sequence continues at coordinate 88,122 of NW_026511133.1, read as the reverse complement.
ATCCTTCTAGGTTGGGGTGCAGTCTGGAACTCCCTGAAGGCTCAGGGATCGTGGACTCGGGAGGAGTCTCTCCTTCCAATAAATATTCTGGAGCTAAGAGCGATATTCAATGCTCTTCAGGCTTGGCCTCAGTTAGCGTCTCTGAGGTACATCAGATTTCAGTCGGACAACATCACGACTGTGGCTTACATCAACAATCAAGGGGGAACAAGAAGTTCCCAAGCGATGTTAGAAGTCTCAAAGATAATTCGCTGGGCGGAGATTCACTCCTGCCACCTATCGGCTATCCATATCCCAGGTGTGGAGAACTGGGAGGCAGATTTTCTAAGTCGACAGACTTTTCATCCGGGGGAGTGGGAACTCCATCCGGAGGTGTTTGCACAAGTGATTCATCGCTGGGGCAAACCAGAACTGGATCTCATGGCGTCTCGACAGAACGCCAAGCTTCCTTGTTACGGATCCAGGTCCAGGGACCCCAGGGCGACGCTGATAGATGCTCTGGCAGCGCCCTGGTCTTTCAACCTGGCTTATGTGTTTCCACCGTTTCCTCTGCTCCCTCGACTGATTGCCAAGATCAAGCAAGAGAGAGCATCAGTGATTTTAATAGCGCCTGCGTGGCCACGCAGGACCTGGTATGCAGAGCTAGTGGACATGTCATCCTTTCCACCATGGACTCTGCCTCTGAGACGGGACCTTCTACTTCAGGGTCCTTTCCACCATCCAAACCTAATTTCTCTGAGACTGACTGCATGGAGATTGAACGCTTGATTTTATCAAAGCGTGGCTTCTCCGAGTCAGTCATTGATACCTTAATACAGGCACGAAAGCCTGTCACCAGGAAAATTTACCATAAAATATGGCGTAAATATCTTTATTGGTGTGAATCCAAGGGTTACTCATGGAGTAAGGTCAGGATTCCCAGGATATTATCTTTTCTCCAAGAAGGATTGGAGAAAGGATTGTCAGCTAGTTCCTTAAAGGGACAGATTTCTGCTCTGTCTATTCTTTTACACAAGCGTCTGGCAGATGTCCCAGACGTTCAGGCATTTTGTCAGGCTTTAGTCAGAATCAAGCCTGTGTTTAAACCTGTTGCTCCACCATGTAGCTTAAACTTGGTTCTTAAGGTTCTTCAAGGAGTTCCGTTTGAACCTCTTCATTCCATAGATATAAAACTTTTATCTTGGAAAGTCCTTTTTTTGGTAGCTATTTCCTCGGCTCATAGAGTCTCCGAGTTATCTGCCTTACAATGTGATAATCCTTATCTGATTTTTCATTCTGATAAGGTAGTCCTGCGTACCAAACCTGGGTTTTTACCTAAGGTGGTATCTAACAAGAATATCAATCAAGAGATTGTTGTTCCATCCTTGTGTCCTAATCCTTCTTCAAAGAAGGAACGTCTATTACACAATTTGGATGTGGTTCGTGCTTTAAAGTTTTACTTACAAGCTACTAAGGATTTTCGACAAACATCTACTTTGTTTGTTGTTTACTCTGGTCAGAGGAGAGGTCAAAAGGCTTCGGCAACCTCTCTTTCTTTTTGGCTAAGAAGCATAATACGCTTAGCCTATGAGACTGCTGGACAGCAGCCCCCTGAAAGGATTACAGCTCATTCTACTAGAGCTGTGGCTTCCACTTGGGCCTTTAAAAATTAGGCTTCTGTTGAACAGATTTGCAAGACGGCGACTTGGTCTTCGCTTCATACTTTTTCAAAATTCTACAAATTTGATACTTTTGCTCCTTCGGAGGCTATTTTTGGGAGAAAGGTTTTACAGGCCGGGGTACCTTCCGTTTAAGTACCTGCCTTGTCCCTCCCTTCATCCGTGTACTTTAGCTTTGGTATTGGTATCCCATAAGTAATGGATGATCCGTGGACTGGATACACCTTACTAGAGAAAACACAATTTATGCTTACCTGATAAATTTATTTCTCTAGTGGTGTATCCAGTCCACTGCCCGCCCTGTCATTTTAAGGCAGGTTATTTTTAAATTTTAAACTACAGTCACCACTGCACCCTATGGTTTCTCCTTTCTCTGCTTGTTTTCGGTCGAATGACTGGATATGGTAGTGAGGGGAGGAGCTATATAACAGCTTTGCTGTGGGTCCTCTTGCAACTTCCTGTTGGGAGTGAGAATATCCCATAAGTAATGGATGATCCGTGGACTGGATACACCACTAGAGAAATAAATTTATCAGGTAAGCATAAATTGTGTTTTTATACTGTACAAAAATATAACAATTTTGCTCTCTATTATGTGAGCTTAACTAAAGTGAAAGCCAGATATATGAAAGTGCACTGCTCCTAACACAGGATGCAACAATACAAGTGCTACAAGATGGCGGCGCCCAGTATAAGATGCAGAGCTTTACCAACTGGATTCTGTAATGAGTTAAAATAATAGGTACATCAGGAATTGCAATAGTATGCTGAGTAGTAACCATGCTACTGTAGTTGTACCCAACAGTTTAATGTCCCTTTAAATAACTTTCTAATTTACTTCTATTATCAATTTTGCCTAATTCTCTTGGTAATCCTTTGAAGGAACAGCAGTGCACTACTGGGAGCTATCTGAACACATCTGTTGTATCAATGATGAGGCAAATATGTGCAGCCACCAATCAGCAGCTAGCTCATAGCTACTGAGCCTATATAGGTATGCTTTCCAACAAAGGATATCAAGAGAACGAAGCAAATTAGATAATAGAAGTAAACTGGAAGTTGTTTAAAATGGTATGCTCTATTTAAATCATGAAAGATAATTTTTGGGTTTCATGTCCCTTTAATGTTGTCATTCTGTATGTTAAATGATGTGTGTATGTGTGTGTGTATGTATGTATGTATATGTGTATATATATATATATATATATATATATATATATATATATATATATATATATATATATATATATATATATTGTGCCTATTTATAGTAACACTTGTGTTTTTGTCTGCTTTTATCATAGTTTCATTACAAGATATTAACATGAAGAAGGCTTTCAAAAGTTCTACCACACAAGACCAGCAAGTGGTTTCACAGAGCAGTGTTCCAAATCCTGTTAGAGACATATATAACACCAGTGATAAACCTCCTCCCTTGAACATATTGTCACCATACAGGTTTGTATTTAAAAACAAGTCCTTGTCATTCATAAAAATGTAACATCCCAAAATCAAGAGCTGAAAGTGACATAAAAGTGCTCTAAGAAATTGCTCTGTATTATTGCACTATTGCTTCCATATAAATATGCATTACTGGGAGCTGAACACATCTGGTGAGCCAATGACAAGAGGCCAATCTGCATAGCCACCAATCGCTAGCTAGCTCCCAGTATTGCTTTGCTGCTACCTAGATATGCTTTGATAGTAAAAGTAAATTGAAGAGTCTCTTAAACTTGCAAGCTTTATCTGAACCATAAAAGTTAATTTTCATTTTTATGTCCCTTTTACTCAGTTTGTATTTTATTTTTTTATTCCTGGTTAAAGCAACTTATTTGTAGAAAATTTATAATTTCTTGAGACGCTTGAATGTTATGTACTTCATCTCTGACTGATTATTTATTTGATCCAATACTTTGTATCAATAGACAATGGTAAATGATATTGAAATGTATTAGTTAAAGTGAAGGTAAATGTTCCCCTTTGTATAAACAGATCCGGAATGTTTGTGATATTTTAGATGGCGTTTAATTAATCAGTTGTAATAAAGATGCGCTTTAACTTTTTTAATGTAGCACTGACAATTCTAATACCCCCTGCTCCGCGGCCGCCCACTTCAAAAGTAATTTTTTGTGAGCTAATGTTGTGAACTGTTCTCCAATGAGCACTCTAGCCATACGGCACTCACATAATGTATTTTTTGTAGCTAGAGCAATGATTGGCGGAAAGTTCAAACCTTCAGCTCACGGAAAAAAAAATACTTTTAAAGTGGGCGGCCGGAGCACGGGGTATTTGAATCTCATATCTACATTAAAAAGTAAGTTATAGCGCATCTTCATTACAACTGATAAATTCAACTCCATGTAAAATATTGCTAACTTTCCGTATCTGTTTATACAAAGTCAAAAGTTTACCATCACTCACGGTTTACTCAAGCATTGTAACAACATTCCTTATTTAAAGAACCTAAGAACTGATCTTCCTTCTCCTAAAAATATTAATCCTCCCTTATTTAAATGCTTTATTTAATTAGAAAATGTATCTTGAAACACATTCCCTTCTTTTACTATGTGTTTAATGAGTTGAAAAAAGTTAAATAAAGAGTCAAATTTGTCCTTCTGGAAAATCCCCAGTCCGCTCCAGATGAGAATAGAGGGAATGATTGGAGGATACGCTTCCCATTTGTTCTGCAGCTGTATTCTCATATGCAGTGGCACAAGAGCAAAATTTTGACAATGCATTTAATCCGTTTGTAGGGGTTATATAAAAAGGAAAAGATACAAATTTGTTTACAAATAAAATGGTCTAAAGAAGTAGAATATTTCTTTAAGTAGCTGTTCATGTGTGTTTTGCAGGGTACACAGCACTGCTGAACTTGTGGTGTTAACCTCTGCATAAGTTATACCAGTGACCAAAAAACCAGATTTTACAGATATTTTTCTCCCTTGTGCATTTTTGTGTTTCCAGAGATGATAAAAAAGATGGATTAAAGTTTTACACGGATCCCTCTTACTTCTTTGACCTTTGGAAAGAAAAAATGCTTCAGGATACTGAAGATAAAAGAAAAGAGAAAAGAAAGCAGAAGGTAAAAATGTGTAGTTTCTAATAAACGTGACCAGTCGTGCTGTTATAACCAGGTTTTCAAAAAGCATTTTTGTGTAGTTTTTAAAATTCTGCAGCTGACATTGTCACCAATACTCAGATACTCTGGTCTATTGTTCTATACATCAGTGACTGACATTAGAATCATGTTTTTTGTTCCATCTCATTATTTACCTTTATTGATGTTAGTGAATGTTACAAGTGTGTTAAAGTATTTTATTAATTCACTGTTGCTTGTATATCACAGTGTTAAACCCCTGCTAAGGGGAAAACACATGTTTAAATTGAGACAGTTGTGTGTAGCCAGCAATGGCCAGTTAGCTCCCAGTAATGATATGTACATATTATTTTTCAACAAAAGATACCAAGAGAGCAGTTATTTTGAAAATAGCAGCAGTGCTTTGCAACTTTGTATAATATTGCTATAAACATTGTAATAAACACTGCTGCCAGATGACAAAATATACATGCACGCTCCTGAGCTCTTTTATTACTCTTGAACAATGGATACCAAGAGAACTAAGCAAAATTGATAATAGAAGTGAATTGGAAAGTTGTTACATGCTCTATCCAGTCAATTTAAGTTTCATTTTGACTTTACATATCTCGTTCATTCACACAGTTACCATGAACTGCAGTAGTTGCTTGAAGTCTGGGCAGTTATTATTTGCGTTTTTGTTGAGGCCAGCATTATAAGGTCTCACTTTTCTCATCCATGCTGTGCAGCCTTTTAGCTGTACTCCTACTTGCAGGTGTGCATATATTTTTTAGCATCCAATGTCACTGTATCTTTCTGCAAGCACGTTGTAATTTTAAATAAGCTTAGTATATTTTAGTTCAGTTTGCTGGCCATAGTTTCACATCCTGACACCTATTTCATATTGATTAGTGAGTTTATATTTCTCACATCTAGGTAGAATTTACTTTTTTCCATCACTTTATTTGCTTTCATTATATTTATGCTTTTTTGCCTTGATTAGATGCTTATTATTTGGGATGGCTGATACTGGATGACTTGTTCCTTTCCACATTTTTAATGTATGTAATTTTCTTGAACACTTATTATTTAACCCAAGAGATAGCCGCAGTAAGTTCCAGCCAAAATTGAAATGTACATTGATGCATTTAATTTTTGAATATAAATATTTTTGCAGCATACTTGAATTAGCAAAAATGCTTATAAAAGCTATCACAGTTTTTTTTTTAATGTGAGCCTTTACTGTGCCTGTGAAGCATATCTAAATATGGTTCATACGCCAATATTTTAAAAGGTGTGTGTGTGTGTGCAGAGAACCGGCAGTGGCTTGTATCTTGCAAACGGAGTCATCGGCAACACAATTCAATGCACCACTGGCTCTCTGGGAAGTCACACTGCGTATAGTACTGGTGTATGAAACATAATTTGATATGCATCACGTGCACATACACAATTTAAAAGCTCTCACTTAAAATAGTATATTTCTTTCATGTAATTAGCAAGAGTCCATGAGCTAGTGACGTATGGGATATACATTCCTACCAGGAGGGGCAAAGTTTCCCAACCCTCAAAATGCCTATAAATACACCCCTCACCACACCCACAAATCAGTTTTACAAACTTTGCCTCCTATGGAGGTGGTGAAGTAAGTTTGTGCTAGATTCTACTTTGATATGCGCTCCGCAACAGGTTGGAGCCCGGTTTTCCTCTCAGCGTGCAGTGAATGTCAGAGGGATGTGAGGAGAGTATTGCCTATTTGAATGCAATGATCTCCTTCTACGGGGTCTATTTCATAGATTCTCTGTTATCGGTCGTAGAGATTCATCTCTTACCTCCCTTTTCAGATAGACGATATACTCTTATTTATATACCATTACCTCTGCTGATTTTCGTTTCAGTACTGGTTTGGCTTTCTACAACATGTAGACGAGTGTCCTGGGGTAAGTAAGTCTTATTTTCTGTGACACTCTAAGCTATGGTTGGGCGCTTTTTTTATAAAGTTCTAAATATATGTATTCAAACATTTATTTGCCTTGACTCAGGATGTTCAACATTCCTTATTTTCAGACAGTCAGTTTCATATTTGGGATAATGCATTTGAATCCATCATTTTTTCTTACCTTAAAAAATTTTCTCCAACATAGGTGTGTCCGGTCCACGGCGTCATCCTTACTTGTGGGATATTCTCTTCCCCAACAGGAAATGGCAAAGAGCCCAGCAAAGCTGGTCACATGATCCCTCCTAGGCTCCGCCTACCCCAGTCATTCTCTTTGCCGTTGTACAGGCAACATCTCCACGGAGATGGCTTAGAGTTTTTTAGTGTTTAACTGTAGTTTTTATTATTCAATCAAGAGTTTGTTATTTTGAAATAGTGCTGGTATGTACTATTTACTCAGAAACAGAAAAGAGATGAAGATTTCTGTTTGTATGAGGAAAATGATTTTAGCAACCGTCACTAAAATCCATGGCTGTTCCACACAGGACTGTTGAGAGCAATTAACTTCAGTTGGGGGAACAGTGAGCAGTCTCTTGCTGCTTGAGATATGACACATTCTAACAAGACGATGTAATGCTGGAAGCTGTCATTTTCCCTATGGGATCCGGTAAGCCATGTTTATTACGATCGTAAATAAGGGCTTCACAAGGGCTTATTAAGACTGTAGACTTTTTTTGGGCTAAATCGATTCATTATTAACACATATTTAGCCTTGAGGAATCATTTTATTTGGGTATTTTGATATAATAATATCGGCAGGCACTGTTTTAGACACCTTATTCTTTAGGGGCTTTCCCAAAGCATAGGCAGAGCCTCATTTTCGCGCCGGTGTGGCGCACTTGTTTTTGAGAGGCATGGCATGCAGTCGCATGTGAGAGGAGCTCTGATACTTAGAAAAGACTTTCTGAAGGCGTCATTTGGTATCGTATTCCCCTTTGGGCTTGGTTGGGTCTCAGCAAAGCAGATACCAGGGACTGTAAAGGGGTTAAAGTTCAAAACGGCTCCGGTTCCGTTATTTTAAGGGTTAAAGCTTCCAAATTTGGTGTGCAATACTTTTAAGGCTTTAAGACACTGTGGTGAAAATTTGGTGAATTTTGAACAATTCCTTCATATTTTTTCGCAATTGCAGTAATAAAGTGTGTTCAGTTTAAAATTTAAAGTGACAGTAACGGTTTTATTTTAAAACGTTTTTTGTACTTTGTTATCAAGTTTATGCCTGTTTAACATGTCTGAACTACCAGATAGACTGTGTTCTGAATGTGGGGAAGCCAGAATTCCTATTCATTTAAATAAATGTGATTTATGTGACAATGACAATGATGCCCAAGATGATTCCTCAAGTGAGGGGAGTAAGCATGGTACTGCATCATTCCCTCCTTCGTCTACACGAGTCTTGCCCACTCAGGAGGCCCCTAGTACATCTAGCGCGCCAATACTCCTTACTATGCAACAATTAACTGTCAAAAACATTTTAGCCAAAATGAACACTTATCAGCGTAAGCGCGACTGCTCTGTTTTAGATACTGAAGAGCATGACGACGCTGATAATAATGTTTCTGAAGGGCCCCTAACCCAGTCTGATGGGGCCAGGGAGGTTTTGTCTGAGGGAGAAATTACTGATTCAGGGAACATTTCTCAACAAGCTGAACCTGATGTGATTACATTTAAATTTAAGTTGGAACATCTCCGCATTCTGCTTAAGGAGGTATTATCCACTCTGGATGATTGTGACAAGTTGGTCATCCCAGAGAAACTATGTAAAATGGACAAGTTCCTAGAGGTGCCGGGGCTCCCAGAAGCTTTTCCTATACCCAAGCGGGTGGCGGACATTGTTTATAAAGAATGGGAAAGGCCCGGTATTCCTTTCGTCCCTCCCCCCATATTTAAAAAATTGTTTCCTATGGTCGACCCCAGAAAGGACTTATGGCAGACAGTCCCCAAGGTCGAGGGAGCGGTTTCCACTTTAAACAAACGCACCACTATACCCATAGAGGATAGTTGTGCTTTCAAAGATCCTATGGATAAAAAATTAGAAGGTTTGCTTAAAAAGATGTTTGTTCAGCAGGGTTACCTTCTACAACCAATTTCATGCGTTGTCCCTGTCGCTACAGCCGCATGTTTCTGGTTCGATGAGCTGATAAAGGCGGTCGATAGTGATTCTCCTCCTTATGAGGAGATTATGGACAGAATCAATGCTCTCAAATTGGCTAATTCTTTTACCCTAGACGCCACTTTGCAATTGGCTAGGTTAGCGGCTAAGAATTCTGGGTTTGCTATTGTGGCGCGCAGAGCGCTTTGGTTGAAATCTTGGTCGGCTGATGCGTCTTCCAAGAACAAGCTACTTAACATTCCTTTCAAGGGGAAAACGCTGTTTGGCCCTGACTTGAAAGAGATTATCTCTGATATCACTGGGGGTAAGGGCCACGCCCTTCCTCAGGATCGGCCTTTCAAGGCAAAAAATAAACCTAATTTTCGTCCCTTTCGTAGAAACGGACCAGCCCAAAGTGCTACGTCCTCTAAGCAAGAGGGTAATACTTCTCAAGCCAAGCCAGCTTGGAGACCAATGCAAGGCTGGAACAAGGGAAAGCAGGCCAAGATACCTGCCACTGCTACCAAGACAGCATGAAATGTTGGCCCCCGATCCGGGACCGGATCTGGTGGGGGGCAGACTCTCTCTCTTCGCTCAGGCTTGGGCAAGAGATGTTCTGGATCCTTGGGCGCTAGAAATAGTCTCCCAAGGTTATCTTCTGGAATTCAAGGGGCTTCCCCCAAGGGGGAGGTTCCACAGGTCTCAGTTGTCTTCAGACCACATAAAAAGACAGGCATTCTTACATTGTGTAGAAGACCTGTTAAAAATGGGAGTGATTCATCCTGTTCCATTAAGAGAACAAGGGATGGGGTTCTACTCCAATCTGTTTATAGTTCCCAAAAAAGAGGGAACGTTCAGACCAATCTTAGATCTCAAGATCTTAAACAAGTTTCTCAAGGTTCCATCGTTCAAGATGGAAACCATTCGAACTATTCTTCCTTCCATCCAGGAAGGTCAATTCATGACCACGGTGGATTTAAAGGATGCGTATCTACATATTCCTATCCACAAGGAACATCATCGGTTCCTAAGGTTCGCATTCCTGGACAAGCATTACCAGTTTGTGGCGCTTCCTTTCGGATTAGCCACTGCTCCAAGGATTTTCACAAAGGTACTAGGGTCCCTTCTAGCTGTGCTAAGACCAAGGGGCATTGCTGTAGTACCTTACTTGGACGACATTCTGATTCAAGCGTCGTCCCTTCCTCAAGCAAAGGCTCACACGGACATAGTCCTGGCCTTTCTCAGATCTCACGGATGGAAAGTGAACGTGGAAAAGAGTTCTCTATCTCCGTCAACAAGGGTTCCCTTCTTGGGAACAATAATAGACTCCTTAGAAATGAGGATATTTCTGACAGAGGCCAGAAAAACAAAGCTTCTAGACTCTTGTCGGATACTTCATTCCGTTCCTCTTCCTTCCATAGCTCAGTGCATGGAAGTGATCGGGTTGATGGTAGCGGCAATGGACATAGTTCCTTTTGCGCGCATTCATCTAAGACCATTACAACTGTGCATGCTCAGTCAGTGGAATGGGGATTATACAGACTTGTCTCCGAAGATACAAGTAAATCGGAGGACCAGAGACTCACTCCGTTGGTGGCTGTCCCTGGACAACCTGTCACAAGGGATGACATTCCGCAGACCAGAGTGGGTCATTGTCACGACCGACGCCAGTCTGATGGGCTGGGGCGCGGTCTGGGGATCCCTGAAAGCTCAGGGTCTTTGGTCTCGGGAAGAATCTCTTCTACCGATAAATATTCTGGAACTGAGAGCGATATTCAATGCTCTCAAGGCTTGGCCTCAGCTAGCGAGGGCCAAGTTCATACGGTTTCAATCAGACAACATGACAACTGTTGCGTACATCAACCATCAGGGGGGAACAAGGAGTTCCCTAGCGATGGAAGAAGTGACCAAAATCATTCTATGGGCGGAGTCTCACTCCTGCCACCTGTCCGCTATCCACATCCCAGGAGTGGAAAATTGGGAAGCGGATTTTCTGAGTCGTCAGACATTGCATCCGGGGGAGTGGGAACTCCATCCGGAAATCTTTGCCCAAGTCACTCAGCTGTGGGGCATTCCAGACATGGATCTGATGGCCTCTCGTCAGAACTTCAAAGTTCCTTGCTACGGGTCCAGATCCAGGGATCCCAAGGCGGCTCTAGTGGATGCACTAGTAGCACCTTGGACCTTCAAACTAGCTTATGTGTTCCCGCCGTTTCCTCTCATCCCCAGGCTGGTAGCCAGGATCAATCAGGAGAGGGCGTCGGTGATCTTGATAGATCCTGCGTGGCCACGCAGGACTTGGTATGCAGATCTGGTGAATATGTCATCGGCTCCACCTTGGAAGCTACCTTTGAGACGAGACCTTCTTGTTCAGGGTCCGTTCGAACATCCGAACCTGGTTTCACTCCAGCTGACTGCTTGGAGATTGAACGCTTGATCTTATCGAAGCGAGGGTTCTCAGATTCTGTTATCGATACTCTTGTTCAGGCCAGAAAGCCTGTAACTAGAAAGATTTACCACAAAATTTGGAAAAAATATATCTGTTGGTGTGAATCTAAAGGATTCCCTTGGGACAAGGTTAAGATTCCTAAGATTCTATCCTTCCTTCAAGAAGGATTGGAAAAAGGATTATCTGCAAGTTCCCTGAAGGGACAGATTTCTGCCTTGTCTGTGTTACTTCACAAAAAGCTGGCAGCTGTGCCAGATGTTCAAGCCTTTGTTCAGGCTCTGGTTAGAATTAAGCCTGTTTACAAACCTTTGACTCCTCCTTGGAGTCTCAATTTAGTTCTTTCAGTTCTTCAGGGGGTTCCGTTTGAACCCTTACATTCCGTTGATATTAAGTTATTATCTTGGAAAGTTTTGTTTTTAGTTGCAATTTCTTCTGCTAGAAGAGTTTCAGAATTATCTGCTCTGCAGTGTTCTCCTCCTTATCTGGTGTTCCATGCAGATAAGGTGGTTTTCCGTACTAAACCTGGGTTTCTTCCAAAAGTTGTTTCTAACAAAAACATTAAACAGGAGATTATCGTACCTTCTCTGTGTCCGAAACCAGTTTCAAAGAAGGAACGTTTGTTGCACAATTTGGATGTTGTTCGCGCTCTAAAATTCTATTTAGATGCTACAAAGGATTTTAGACAAACATCTTCCTTGTTTGTTGTTTATTCCGGTAAAAGGAGAGGTCAAAAAGCAACTTCTACCTCTCTCTCTTTTTGGATTAAAAGCATCATCAGATTGGCTTACGAGACTGCCGGACGGCAGCCTCCCGAAAGAATCACAGCTCATTCCACTAGGGCTGTGGCTTCCACATGGGCCTTCAAGAACGAGGCTTCTGTTGATCAGATATGTAGGGCAGCGACTTGGTCTTCACTGCACACTTTTACCAAATTTTACAAGTTTGATACTTTTGCTTCTTCTGAGGCTATTTTTGGGAGAAAGGTTTTGCAAACCGTGGTGCCTTCCATTTAGGTGACCTGATTTGCTCCCTCCCTTCATCCGTGTCCTAAAGCTTTGGTATTGGTTCCCACAAGTAAGGATGACGCCGTGGACCGGACACACCTATGTTGGAGAAAACACAATTTATGTTTACCTGATAAATTACTTTCTCCAACGGTGTGTCCGGTCCACGGCCCTCCCTGGTTTTTTTAATCAGGTCTGATAATTTATTTTCTTTAACTACAGTCACCACGGTACCATATGGTTTCTCCTATGCAAATATTCCTCCTTAACGTCGGTCGAATGACTGGGGTAGGCGGAGCCTAGGAGGGATCATGTGACCAGCTTTGCTGGGCTCTTTGCCATTTCCTGTTGGGGAAGAGAATATCCCACAAGTAAGGATGACGCCGTGGACCGGACACACCGTTGGAGAAAGTAATTTATCAGGTAAACATAAATTCTGTTTTTGACTTTTTCCCTGTGGGCTGTTAGGCTCGCGGGGGCTGAAAATGCTTCATTTTATTGCGTCTTTTTTGGCACAAAAAATCTTTTCTGTTTCCGGCGTCATACGTGTCGCCGGAAGTTGCGTCATTTTTTGACGTTCTTTTGCGCCAAAAATGTCGGCGTTCCGGATGTGGCGTCATTTTTGGCGTCTTATTTGGCGCTAAAAAAATATGGGCGTCGCTTTTGTCTCCACATTATTTAAGTCTCATTTTTCATTGCTTCTGGTTGCTAGAAGCTTGTTCTTTGGCATTTTTTCCCATTCCTGAAACTGTCATTTAAGGAATTTGATCAATTTTGCTTTATATGTTGTTTTTTCTCTTACATATTGCAAGATGTCTCATGTTGCATCTGAGTCAGAAGATTCTTCAGGAAAATCGCTGCCTGGTGCTGGAACTACCAAAGCTAAGTGTATCTGCTGTAAACTTTTGGTAGCTGTTCCTCCAGCTGTTGTTTGTATTAAATGTCATGACAAACTTGTTAATGCAGAAAATATTTCCTTTAGTAAAATACCATTACCTGTTGCAGTTCCATCAACATCTAATGTTCAGAGTGTTCCTGATAACATAAAAAGAGATTTTGTTTCTGAATCTATTAAGAAGGCTATGTCTGTTATTCCTCCTTCTAGTAAACATAAAAAGTCTTTTAAAACTTCTCTTTATCCAGATGAATTTTTAAATGAACATCATCATTCTGATTCTAATGATTCTTCTGGTTCAGAGGATTCTGTTTCAGAGTTTGATGCTGATAAATCTTCATATTTATTTAAAATGGAATTTATTTGTTCTTTACTTAAAGAAGTCCTAATTGCATTAGAAATTGAGGATTCTGGTCCTCTTGATACTAAAGCCAAACGTTTAGACAAGGTCTTTAAATCCCCTGTAGTTATTCCAGAAGTTTTTCCTGTTCCTGGTGCTATTTCTGAAGTAATTTCCAGGGAATGGAATAATTTGGGTAATTCATTTACTCCTTCTAAACGTTTTAAGCAATTATATCCTGTGCCGTCTGACAGATTAGAGTTTTGGGACAAAATCCCTAAAGTTGATGGGGCTATCTCTACCCTTGCTAAACGTACTACTATTCCTACGGCAGATGGTACTTCCTTTAAGGATCCTTTAGATAGGAAAATTGAATCCTTTCTAAGAAAAGCTTATTTGTGTTCAGGTAATCTTCTTAGACCTGCTATATCTTTGGCGGATGTTGCTGCAGCTTCAACTTTTTGGTTGGAAACTTTAGCGCAACAAGTAACAGATCATGATTCTCATAACATTATTATTCTTCTTCAACATGCTAATAATTTTATCTGTGATGCCATTTTTGATATTATCAGAGTTGATGTCAGGTTTATGTCTCTAGCTATTTTAGCTAGAAGAGCTTTATGGCTTAAAACTTGGAATGCTGATATGTCTTCTAAATCGACTCTACTTTCCCTTTCTTTCCAGGGTAATAAATTATTTGGTTCTCGGTTGTATTCTATTATCTCAACTGTTACTGGTGGGAAAGGAACTTTTTTACCACAGGATAAAAAATCTAAGGGTAAAAACAGGGCTAATAATCGTTATCGTTCCTTTCGTTTCAACAAAGAACAAAAGCCTGATCCTTCATCCTCAGGAGCAGTTTCAGTTTGGAAACCATCTCCAGTCTGGAATAAATCCAAGCCTTCTAGAAAAGCAAAGCCAGCTTCTAAGTCCACATGAAGGTGCGGTCCTCATTCCAGCCCAGCTGGTAGGGGGCAGATTACGTTTTTTCAAAGACATTTGGATCAATTCTGTTCACAATCTTTGGATTCAGAACATTATTTCAGAAGGGTACAGAATTGATTTCAAGATAAGACCTCCTGCAAAGAGATTTTTTCTTTCCCGTGTCCCAGTAAACCCAGCGAAAGCTCAAGCATTTCTGAAATGTGTTTCAGATCTAGAGTTGGCTGGAGTAATTATGCCAGTTCCAGTTCTGGAACAGGGGCTGGGGTTTTATTCAAATCTCTTCATTGTACCAAAGAAGGAGAATTCCTTCAGACCAGTTCTGGATCTAAAAATATTGAATCGTTATGTAAGGATACCAACATTCAAAATGGTAACTGTAAGGACTATCCTGCCTTTTGTTCAGCAAGGGCATTATATGTCTACAATAGATTTACAGGATGCATATCTGCATATTCCGATTCATCCAGCTCACTATCAGTTTCTGAGATTCTCTTTCCTAGACAAGCATTACCAGTTTGTGGCTCTGCCGTTTGGCCTAGCAACAGCTCCAATAATTTTTACAAAGGTTCTCGGTGCTCTTCTATCTGTAATCAGAGAACAGGGTATTGTGGTATTTCCTTATTTGGACGATATCTTGGTAGTTGCTCAGTCTTCACATTTAGCAGAATTTCATACGAATCGACTTTTGTTGTTTCTTCAAAATCATGTTTGGAGGATCAATTCACTAAAAAGTTCATTGATTCCTCAGACAAGGGTAACTTTTTTGGGTTTCCAGATAGATTCAGTGTCCATGACTCTGTCTTTGACAGACAAGAGACGTCTAAAATTGATTTCAGCTTGTCGAAACCTTCAGTCACAATCATTCCCTTCGGTAGCCTTATGCATGGAAATTCTAGGTCTTATGACTGCTGCATCGGACGCGATCCCCTTTGCTCGTTTTCACATGCGACCTCTTCAGCTCTGTATGCTGAACCAATGGTGCAGGGATTACACAAAGATATCTCAATTAATATCTTTAAAACCGATTGTACGACACTCTCTGACGTGGTGGACAGATCACCATCGTTTAGTTCAGGGGGCTTCTTTTGTTCTTCCGATCTGGACTGTAATTTCAACAGATGCAAGTCTTACAGGTTGGGGAGCTGTGTGGGGGTCTCTGACAGCACAAGGGGTTTGGGAATCTCAGGAGGTGAGATTACTGATCAATATTTTGGAACTCCGTGCAATTTTCAGAGCTCTTCAGTCTTGGCCTCTTCTGAAGAGAGAATCGTTCATTTGTTTTCAGACAGACAATGTCACAACTGTGGCATACATCAATCATCAAGGAGGGACTCACAGTCCTCTGGCTATGAAAGAAGTATCTCGAATTCTGGTTTGGGCGGAATCCAGCTCCTGTCTAATCTCTGCGGTTCATATTCCAGGAATAGACAATTGGGAAGCGGATTATCTCAGTCGCCAAACGTTGCATCCGGGCGAATGGTCTCTTCACCCAGAGGTATTTCTTCAGATTGTTCAAATGTGGGAACTTCCAGAAATAGATCTGATGGCTTCTCATCTAAACAAGAAACTTCCCAGGTATCTGTCCAGATCCCGGGATCCTCAGGCGGAGGCAGTGGATGCATTATCACTTCCTTGGAAGTATCATCCTGCCTATATCTTTCCGCCTCTAGTTCTTCTTCCAAGAGTAATCTCCAAGATTCTGAAGGAATGCTCGTTTGTTCTGCTGGTAGCTCCAGCATGGCCTCACAGGTTTTGGTATGCGGATCTTGTCCGGATGGCCTCTTGCCAACCGTGGACTCTTCCGTTAAGACCAGACCTTCTGTCGCAAGGTCCTTTTTTCCATCAGGATCTCAAATCCTTAAATTTAAAGGTATGGAGATTGAACGCTTGATTCTTGGTCAAATAGGTTTCTCTGACTCTGTGATTAATACTATGTTACAGGCTCGTAAATCTGTATCTAGAGAGATATATTATAGAGTCTGGAAGACTTATATTTCTTGGTGTCTTTCTCATCATTTTTCCTGGCATTCTTTTAGAATTCCGAGAATTTTACAGTTTCTTCAGGATGGTTTAGATAAAGGTTTGTCCGCAAGTTCCTTGAAAGGTCAAATCTCTGCTCTTTCTGTTCTTTTTCACAGAAAGATTGCTAATCTTCCTGATATTCATTGTTTTGTACAAGCCTTGGTTCGTATAAAACCTGTCATTAAGTCAATTTCTCCTCCTTGGAGTTTGAATTTGGTTCTGGGGGCTCTTCAAGCTCCTCCGTTTGAACCTATGCATTCATTGGACATTAAATTACTTTCTTGGAAAGTTTTGTTCCTTTTGGCCATCTCTTCTGCCAGAAGAGTCTCTGAATTGTCTGCTCTTTCTTGTGAGTCTCCTTTTCTGATTTTTCATCAGGATAAGGCGGTGTTGCGAACTTCTTTTGAATTTTTACCTAAGGTTGTGAATTCCAACAACATTAGTAGAGAAATTGTAGTTCCTTCATTATGCCCTAATCCTAAGAATTCTAAGGAGAAATCATTGCATTCTTTGGATGTTGTTAGAGCTTTGAAATATTATGTTGAAGCTACTAAGACTTTCCGAAAGACTTCTAGTCTATTTGTCATCTTTTTCGGTTCTAGAAAAGGCCAGAAAGCTTCTGCCATTTCTTTGGCATCTTGGTTGAAATCTTTAATTCATCATGCCTATGTTGAGTCGGGTAAAACTCCGCCTCAGAGGATTACAGCTCATTCTACTAGGTCAGTTTCTACTTCCTGGGCGTTTAGGAATGAAGCTTCGGTTGATCAGATTTGCAAAGCAGCAACTTGGTCTTCTTTGCATACTTTTACTAAATTCTACCATTTTGATGTGTTTCTTCTTCTGAAGCAGTTTTTGGTAGAAAAGTACTTCAGGCAGCTGTTTCAGTTTGAATCTTCTGCTTATGTTTTCATTTAAACTTTATTTTGGGTGTGGATTATTTTCAGCAGGAATTGGCTGTCTTTATTTTATCCCTCCCTCTCTAGTGACTCTTGCGTGGAAAGATCCACATCTTGGGTAGTCATTATCCCATACGTCACTAGCTCATGGACTCTTGCTAATTACATGAAAGAAAACATAATTTATGTAAGAACTTACCTGATAAATTCATTTCTTTCATATTAGCAAGAGTCCATGAGGCCCACCCTTTTTTGTGGTGGTTATGATTTTTTTGTATAAAGCACAATTATTCCAATTCCTTATTTTTTATGCTTTCGCACTTTTTTCTTATCACCCCACTTCTTGGCTATTCGTTAAACTGATTTGTGGGTGTGGTGAGGGGTGTATTTATAGGCATTTTGAGGTTTGGGAAACTTTGCCCCTCCTGGTAGGAATGTATATTCCATACGTCACTAGCTCATGGACGCTTGCTAATATGAAAGAAATGAATTTATCAGGTAAGTTCTTACATAAATTATGTTTTTACTAGAGGCATTTTTGTTAATGCAAATGTATTGGAGGGAAATGCCTATATTTAAAAGTAAAATACGCTTAAAGGGACAGTAAAGTAAAAAAAAAACAAAAACTTCATGATTTAGATAGGGCATGTAATTTTAAACCACTTTCCAATTTACTTTTATTACCAATTTTGCTTTGTACTCTTGGTATTCTTAGTTGAAAGCTAAATCTAGGAGGTTCATATGCTAATTTCTTAGACCTTAAATACTGCCTCTAATCTGAAAGCATTTTGACAAATTTTCACCACTAGAGGGCGTTAGTTCATGTGTTTCATATAGATAACATTGAGCTCAGGCACGTGAAGCTCCTAGGAGTCAGCACTGATTGGTTAAAAATGCAAGTCTGTCAAAAGAACTGAAATAAGTGGGCAGTTTGCAGAGGCATAGATACAAGGTAATCACAGAGGTAAAAAGTATATTATTATAACTCTGTTGGTTATGCAAAATTGGGGAATGGGTAATAAAGGGATATCTATCTTTTTAACCCCTTAACGACCAAGGACATCCCAGGCACGTCCTCCATTGGAGGTCACTTAACGACCAAATACGTGCCTGGCACGTCCTCTGGGGTTTAAAGCTCTGGAAGTGATCCTGATGGCTTCCAGCAGCTTCTAAGGTATTGCAGTGATGCCTCAATATTGAGGCATCCCTGCAATACCTTTTTTGGCACACCGATGCAGAGAGGGCCATCGGCCAGCGATGGGTGCCGATCGTTGGTGGGTGGGAACAGCTGTAGGGAGGCGGGTGGGCGGCCCATTGCCAGCAGTCGGAAAAGATTGCCGGGTGCGTGCATGTGCACCTGCGATCCGGGCTTAACAATTGGAGAGGAGGGGGGAAATAATTTTTAAAAATAGATCTAGGAGGGGGAGGGGGTAGGCTATGCGGGGGGGGGGACAGCTTCCAGTACCCAAAATGTTGGGAAATAGTTAGTGGGGGGAGGGTTAGACAGCTCTTTGGGGGGGATTAATGAGGTTGGGGCGAGATTATACACAGCAGAATATATATATATTTTTTTTTTAAAGGGACAGTAAACACCAGAATTTTTGTTGTTTAAAAAGGTAGATAATCCCTTTATTACCCATTCTCCAATTTTGCATAACCAACACAGTTATAATAATATACTTTTTACCTCTGTGATTACCTTGTATCTATGGCTCTGCAAACTGCCCCCTTATTTCAGTTATTTTGATAGACTTGCATTTTTAGCCAATCAGTGCTTGCTCCTAGGAGCTTCACGTGCCTGAGCTCAATGTTATCTATATGAAACACATGAACTAACGCCCTCTAGTGGTGAAAAACTGTCAAAATGCTTTCAGATTAGAGGTGGTCTTCAAGGACTAAGAAATTAGCTAATGAACCTTCTAGATTTAGCTTTCAACTAAGACTATCAAGAGAACAAAGCAAAATTGGTAATAAAAGTAAATAGGAAAGTTGTTTAAAATGACATGCCCTATTTAAATCATTAAAAAAAAACTTTGACTTGACTGTCCCTTTAAGTACTTTTTCATTTTTGTGTGCAATGTCTTCTTAAGAATGCTGCTGCTCTTGTGTATTCATTATCTACCAAAGAAGTTTGGAGATTCAGACATTTGTTATTCATGTATTGAACAACATTTATGAGTTAAACTGCTCCATATCCAGCCTGCCTCTGATAAACATGCTTTGGAGCCTGCAGTTGAGGTATGACTAAGAGAAGGATATAACTGCTGGCATTACTAAAGATCTTGCTTTATTTGACGTCTATGATAGTTTCAATAGTCACAAATCCTTTCTACATCAGCCGAGTCTGATTGTTATGCATCTGAATTTGGTTTCAGATGTATGGGTACTGAATGTGATCGATCAAAATTTTCCATTAACAGATGTTTTGTCAGATCTTTAATTCTCATTGATGCTGTTTGAAAGACAATTTTTTTATTGAATTGATTCTCAATTACAAAAGCACCTACAGATGTTCTATATTAAAATCTTTAATGACACTTGCCAGCATGATCCCTTCACATGCTTTTATTATGTAACTGGGTCTGAAATATGCCTATCTGCATATTCTAGAGGCTACTGTACAGTGTTTCCTTATTTGCCATATGAGACTACTGTATTCAGTTTTTTTTTTTTTTTTTTTTTTGTGCCCTTCTTTAGTGCGGTCAACATCAACAAACATTTTAACAATAATATCCAGATAAATATATTTGTAATTGGTCATTTCCAAAGATCTCACACAGGGAAAGAGTCCTCATTATTCAGCTGGTTTGATATGTCAGATCACATCACAGTCCTGCAGTCTCTTCTTGGATTAGACTCTTGTATAATTTGTACACAACTATTATAATTGTACATTGGTCCCGATAGAGGGTGCTTCCAATTGGAGCCTTCATGCTAAAGCTTTGGCATCACAAAATAAAGCTTCTATTCGTTTTCCAAATTAGTACTGTCCTTGTGGGCCATTGATGTGCTGTTTGATGGCAACCTGCATTGGGGAGCAACATTACAGACTAATTTCTTTCATTAGATGTGAGAGTTCATATGTCATCACGTCTGGGAATATTCCCCTCCTGACTACCAGGAAGAGGCAAAAGCCACCCCAACACACCAGAGCTTTAAATCCCACCACTTCCCATGATCCTCATTCCTTTTTTCTTTTGCCTTCTTGATGACGAGTGAGGTGAAAGTGAAGTGCAAGATCTACTCATTGTTTCAAAGGGGATCCTCTAACTGATTGGAGGCCTGAATCCTCCTCACAGTAACTTATCGTTCAGAGCGGCAGGCAAGGATTTATCCGCCAGGCAGTGAAAGGTCTTTTCTCTGAAAAATGTTTGCAGACCTCCCAGGTGCAAGTTGGTCCACCAAGTCCCTGGTCTACAGTGAGCTTCTCCTTGTAGACTCACAGCCCTCCCCAGGTGAAATGTGGACCTGTCCACCAACCCTCTAGGTTCAGATACTAACTTAGCTCCTTGGTATTGTGCTCGCCTTGCCTAAGATGGGCTCGGTAAATCTGCTTGCATTTCAAATAAAGATAACAAGAGAATAAAGAAAATTTGATAATAGGAGTAAATTAGAAAGTTGCCTAAAATTGCATGCTCTATCTGAATCACTAAAGAAAAAATTTGGGTTCAGTGTCCCTTTACTTCACAAGTGTGAATATAATTTACATATAATTATCTGATAAATCTGCATAATCCCCATTCCACTGTTTGAGCATGCATAGTTGCAGTGGTCTGAGGTGTAGGCGGGCATAGGGAACTATGTCCATTGCCGCTACCATGAGTCCGATTACCTCCATACACGGAGACACTGATGGCCGAGGAATGGAATGAAGAGCTTGGGAAGTGATTAAAAATTTTGATTTTCTGACATCCGTCAGAAATATTTTCATTTCTGCTGAGTCCATAAAGGGCATAAATCGCCTAACATTCCTAAATTGTTTGGAATAACATGCTTTAAAACATCAGGTATGATTTTGTATCGATCAGGTAGTGTAAGGGTTACGCCCGCTTCACAGTGCGCAGTGTAGGTGATATACCTGCCCTGACCATGCTTTGCAGACCAGGTATCAGTGGTCAGATGGACCCTTGCCCCAACACTGTGTGCCAGACATGCCATTATAGCAGACTTATATGGATTTGGCGTTGCTTTTTGGTAATTAGAAGGCTGCTAAATGCCACTGCGCACCACACGTGTTTTATGCCCAGCAGTGAAGGGGTTAATTAGGGAGCTTGTAAATTTTAGCTTAAGTGTAGTGTAGTAGACAACCCAAAGTATTGATCTAGGCCCATTTTGGTATATTTAATGCCACCATTTCACCGCCAAATGCGATCAAATAAAAAAAAATTGTTCACTTTTTCACAAACTTTAGGTTTCTCACAGAAATTATTTACAAACAACTTATGCAATTATGGCATAAATGGTTGTAAATGCTTCTCTGGGTTCCCCTTTGTTCAGAAATAGCAGACTTACATGGCTTTGGCGTTGCTTTTTGGTAATTAGAAGGCTGCTAAATGCCACTGCGCACCACACGTGTTTTATGCCCAGCAGTGAAGGGGTTAATTAGGGAGCATGTAGGCAGCTTGTAGAGTTAATTTTAGCTTAAGTGTAGTGTAGTAGACAACCCAAAGTATTGATCTAGGCCCATTTTGGTATATTTAATGCCACCATTTCACCGCCAAATGCGATCAAATAAAAAGAAATTGTTCACTTTTTCACAAACTTTAGGTTTCTCACTGAAATTATTTACAAACAGCTTGTGCAATTATGGCACAAATGGTTGAAAATGCTTCTCTGGGATCCCCTTTGTTCAGAAAAAGCAGACATATATGACTTTGGCGTTGCTTTCTGGTAATTAGAAGGCCGCTAAATGCTGCTGCGCATCACACGTGTATTATGGCTAGCAGAGAAGGGGTTAATTAGGTAGTTTGTAGGGAGCTTGCAGGGTTAATTTTAGCTTTAGTGTAGAGATCAGCCTCCCACCTGACACATCAGACCCCCTGATCCCTCCCAAACAGCTCCCTTCCCTCCCCCACCCCACAATTGTCCCCGCCATCTTAAGTACTGGCAGAAAGTCTGCCAGTACTAAAATAAAAGGTTTTTTTTTTAAAAAAAAATGTATTATTATTTTTTAGCATATTTACATATGCTGTGGTGTAGCATCCCCCTTAGCCCCCAACCTCCCTGATCCCCCCCCCCCAAAACAGCTCTCTAACCCTCCCCATCTGCCTTATTGGCGGCCAACTTGGGTACTGGCAGCTGTCTGCTATTATTTCACAGTCAAAAAAGTGTTGTTGTTTTTTAAATGTACACTACTGTTACACCAGATATGAGTGGTGGCACTGGGCAAGTGGGCACAGTATACGCTGTGAGCCTGACACACACGCTGGCAGGCAGGCAACTGCAATTAGATTACACAGGAAAAAAAAAAAAAAGCAGACTGATGTTCTAGCCCTAAAAAGGGCTTTTTGGGATGTGTCCTTACAGCAGAGATCAGATGAGTCCTTCAGGACTGTAGTGGACACTGAATACACTAGCCTAGCTATCGATTTCCCTATTAAATCAGCAGCAGCTACACTGTCCCTCCTCTCACTAAGAATACAGCTTCCGAATGAATCTAAAATGGATGCTGTCCAGGAGGTGGGAGGGTCTGGGAGGGAGGGTCTGCCACTGATTTGGCTGGAATGTGTCTGCTGACTGTGATGTACAGGGTCAAAGTTTACTCAATGATGACGAATAGGGGGCGGACCGAACATCGCATATGTTCGCCGTCCGCGGCGAACGCGAACAAGCTATGTTCGCCGGGAACTATTCGCGACATCACTCGTAAACTAGGTGATAGTTAAGTCAGCACTAGAGTAGAAATGCATTACTAGGACCTAGTTGTCTGGTGAGCCAATAACAATTACCAAATATGTGTAGCTACCAATCATCAGCAAGTTTCTATTACTATATTGCTGCTGATGGATATGTAAATATGCTTTTTCTTAATAAATACCAAGAAAAACGTAAATTTGATAACAGAAGTGAAGTTAAGTGTTTTAAAATATGATCTATTTATATCATGAAAGTTTAATCTTTAATTTCTTTAAATGCATACTAATACAGAGGTATCAGCTGTGTACTAGGTTTACTTCTGGAGAGGGATACACCTCTGCAAACCTATATCTTCGGTGACATTTGTTCTTGCAGAAAATAAAAAAAAATGCATTGTTAAATGCCATCTTTTCAGAAGCAAATGTAAGAAATGTTTTCTATGCCCCTTTTGTTTCCAGGAATAAACACAAATCAGATTTTATTAATATCCTCAATGCTAAATGCCAATAATATAATTTCATTTCCTTTATGAGGACAATTATCCAGGCTGTTCAGTTACTAAAACAGACTATTGGAGCCTTAGTCTCCAAATGGTAATCGTTGCTGAATTCTGACCTCTTTCTTTAGTAATGGTTTTAATCTTCTCTTTAAGCACAAATTCATCCGTTTCATATTTTGTTTTTCTCTTTTCTCTAAATAACGAAATGCACCAAAAAAAAAAATTGTTGGATTTCTTGCATTTGTTAAAGGGACCGTAAACGCCTTGCAATTACAAGACTCTTATTGTCTTGCTATGGAATAACATACCGGCCAAGTCTAAACACTTCTAAAATAAACTGGCATCTTGTTAACTGTTAAAGCCAGGTAGGATGCGATATGTTGCAGGGTTTGCCTTGTGGAGTCTGTAAGGGGCATTTTCAGCTATTAGAAAAGCCACACTTTTCAGAGCTACATTACATGAAAAGGGGGCAAAATAATGCAGCATTGTTTTACTTTGTATAACTAAATAAGGTGTTTACTGTCCTTTTAACTGGTCTATCTTATCACAGCTTTGATGCTTTTTTGTAATGCTTGTACAAATGTTACTAAAAGAAAGCGGCACTTTGCTTAATAGCACAAATATATTTAAGCAAGTCTTCCTTTCTGGCTTAACTCTGTTTAACTATTCTCTCTTCCTTCTTGTCTTTTTGCTTTGCTTCTCTTTTCTTTGCACGTCAGGAACAAAAGCGAGTAGATGGCACAACTCGTGAGGTGAAAAAGGTTAGAAAAGCCAGGAACAGACGACAGGAATGGAACATTATGCAGTATGATAAAGAGCTTAGACCTGACAACAGGTTGTCTCCTAATGTCTACCAAGTCGCCTCTTCCGAGGGATCACTATCCCCTGATACTAGGTCTGTGAACAATTCAGCCGTCTGCCCTGTGAAAACCTTTCATAAAGATTACTGCCCTAAGCTTTGCTGCATCGATAGGAACATATTGGAATGTTGATGCAGATATTAGAAAAACATAAATATAATTTTGTTTTTATATTTCTATTGGTAATATTTTGTAAAGTATATAGATCATTAAAAACACAATGTCGCATTTCTTATGGTATCTCTAATTTTACATGTTTTAGCTGTGCAATATACTGTAGCTCATTTTCTGAACTTAGCTAAAAGATTGTTTGCATATATTAACATGATTTCACTATGAAAAGATGAGGATTCCTTCTTCAACTAGGTGTTTTTTTTTTAGACCAGTCTTGCTCTTGCAGGTATAACAGTGAATTAATAGGGCACTGTATAGTGACCCCCACCCGCCCTTTTTTTTTTTTAAATGTATTCCTTATTTTCCATTTTACGTGATGGTGTACACATTTGTTTACAAATAGCTCATTTACCTTTATTTTGACTTTTAAAATAGTTACTTACAGCAGAACTAATTATAGAAAAGTTATGTAAACAATGAGGTGCAGAAGAAATCACATTCACTGTGCAGGGGTAGGAGAGTTAGGTACTAAAATGTTCATTTTAAATTGTTC
This sequence comes from Bombina bombina, assembly GCF_027579735.1. Classification (NCBI taxonomy): domain Eukaryota; kingdom Metazoa; phylum Chordata; class Amphibia; order Anura; family Bombinatoridae; genus Bombina; species Bombina bombina. The sequence continues at coordinate 62,870 of NW_026511133.1, read as the reverse complement.
TTTCTCTAAGTGTTTACAGTGAGAGATGAAATAAGGAGTATTGTGTATGAATATATAGAAGAGGTGTCTATTTGCATTTATTTACTTACACAGAAAACATATCTCTAAAATAAAAAAACAAACATGAATAATAAGAAAATTTAAATGGAAATCAAGATAAACACTTGATTTGAGTTGCTTACACTTCTGTAACCGTTACAGTTCATCATTGACAGCGAAGCAATAACCTATGCTTATATCTCTTGCAATAATATGCACACTCTAACAATCATCATATTAAAAATGCTGTATATAAAAATAACTATGCATCATTTTAAAGTACTTGTGTTCTCTGTAATGGTAATGACCATTGTAGATTATGGGCTAGATTACAATTTGCCCGTTTGCAGACGTGCGATAAATAACCAGCCATTACAAGTGCCGTGAGCCGAGATCTCTGGTTAATTTTATAAATATACCCCAAATGCCCCCAATATACAGTGTAGTCTATATTTTTTATTTTTTTTTAAAAATTGTACCATTTTTATTTTTTAATAAAATAACTGCACTAGGCAATATTTTTGGGGTAAAGTTGGCGGGAGTGGGTTGTTGGAGGAAAAAAAAAAAACAGCACTGAAAAGTGCTTTTACATTACGGTCTACGGGAACTGTGTGCTCCCTGTAAATATATATGTATATGCTTATATACATATATATTTGTGTTAATATGTGTATATATACACATATTAACACACAGATATATATGTACATAAGAAAAACTTGTACTAGAAACATTTTTGTTAATGGAAGTATATTGCAAAAATGCTTCTGTTTAAAATTAGAATGCACCCATGCACATTTCAATTTTGACCTTTCTATCCTTTTAAGCATTTAGGTTATCTATGTAATCCATTTTTTTTTCTTTTGCTTACATAATTTATAACTTTTTTTATTTTAAAATAATCTTATGATTTAATTTAGATATGTTTACCTTTTTGGATAACACTGCAATTTTTTCACTTTGATATATGTACTTTAAATCTTTGTGGGGGATTTCAAGCTGAATAGACATTCAAAGTAATTTTTTAAAATGAGTAACCATTAAACAATTAGCTTTATGAATGGAATTGTAAACTTACCACCAACTTGGACACCATTTCTACCTCATTAGTACATCATTTAAAACGGCAGTGTTGTTTAAAGTGAATGTAAACTTTCATGAATTGGTGCCCGTTTTTTGAAAATACTATTAAAAACAGGGGCACTTTCATTCATGAAAGTTTACATTGCAGCGTATTTTTACAACTACTTACCTTTCTCTTCAGCAAAGCTGGATCAGCTATACCCCGCCCGCTTCTCAAGCTGTAATTACACAGCAATGACTAAACCGGCTTCCTCCAATTACGGCGTGGCCTCACGAGATGGACGCTCTGTGGGGGAAGCCATGATTGGAGGAAGCCGGTTCCGTCATTGGTGACGTAAGTACAGAGGAGGGGACCGCCGATCCGACTTTGCTAAAGAAAAAGGTATTTGTAAAAATATGCTGCAATGTAAACTTTCATTAATGAAAGTGCCTTTGTTTTTAATAGTATTTTTAAAAACCGGGCACTAATTCATGAAAGTTTACATTCACTTTAAGCTTGTGATAAGCTAATACATATAAAAAGATTGGTCCAATAGGGTATTTTTAAATAGCAAGTCATTTATTACAAAAGTAAAAATGACGATTATTTGTGCAGGACGAATGCTTGTTTGGGTGCACATGTTTTAGTTCATGAGAAGCTGGGATTTTCAAGTGTAACTGGATGTTTTCAACTTAGTTTATGCGCACTATACTATTTCAGTTTGAGAATTTTTAACGCTATATCTTATTTATAATTAACATCAAGAGAAGAAGAATAAGAATGTGCATTATCATAGTTTTTGTGATTGTCTCAGAGAAACTGGATCAGAGAAGAATCTTGAAAAGAGCGATTGCTTAGAGTGGTTGGTCCTTTTTTTCTTCTTTCATTTGAAATTCTGTGTTTTTACTGCCTGACCTGTTTTCATTGGTGCTGGAAAGTTAATAACTACTTTATACTAGCATGTAAAACCGGCATGGCTTGCACTTAGCACAGCTGGCGTGCACATCATTTTATGGTTGAACTGTTTTGCTGTGTTTCTCTACAGGAATTTGCTAATTTGTATTCATTAGTCACCCTAGGGGTAAAGCTTAATTTAATATGTTTTTATATTTGTGTAATGAGTTTAAGGACCTATGCATGTTTATTTTTATTTACTACCTGTACTAATTATATGAAGTTGTAAAGAATAGATTTGTTTCCTTTTTTATATTAGAAAATTCTGGGTTTTTTTTTTAATTATGATAAAATAGCCTCACTAAACAAAAAATCCCAGTCCCTCAAATAATAAGTGTGTGATTTTTATTTAAAATACATATTGAAAGCTCCATTTTTAATTTAACATATTAATGTTACATTTGCAATAAAGGTTTCAGAGCAATTCCTTTTTTTATTTATTTTTGTTTTTTATTTTATCTTTAGATCTCATGTGTCCGATGTTACAGAGTATTCCTATCCTGCAACTCCAAACCACTCACTTCACCAGCCTCCCACAACACCTACGTATGTTGGATCAGGAGATTCGCATCATCACAGCTCCAGTCAGATCATTGAACATGATTACAGATTATCATCTGGAACACTAAGACATGGTACCTTAAGTAGACCTCAGCAGCCCCCTCCGCCCCCTCCACCAGCTGTGGATGGACCTCATTCAGTCCATCTGGTATCCTCTGAGTGCAGGTAATTTAAGTGCATGATACATTTGTTGGTGTTGCTTCTTTTTAATATTAAAATCATGTTAATTCTTTGGAAAGAAGATTTTACTAGCTTAAATATTTGATACACCAAAAGGTAGATCCATCTTGCTGCTTTTCTGAGTAACTCCAATTTCTCTTGTAAGGTGTATCCAGTCCACGGATCATCCATTACTTGTGGGATATTCTCCTTCCCAACAGGAAGCTGCAAGAGGATCACCCACAGCACAGCTGTCTATATAGCTCCTCCCCTAACTGCCACCCCCAGTCATTCTCTTGCAGCTCTCGACAAGGGAAGTAGCTAGAGAGATGTGATGACTTAGTGTAGTTTATCTTCAATCAAAAGTTTGTTATTTTTAAATGGTACCGGAGTTGTACTGTTTTTACCTCAGGCAGAAATTAGAAGAAGTGTTTTGCCTGAGGTTTTTGATGATCTTAGCAGGTTGTAACTAAGATCCTCTAAGATAACTGAAGAGTATGGGAAAAACTTCAGCTGGGAGAACGGCCTGCAGAATCAACTGCCTTGAGGTATGTTCAGTATATTTTTTTCTAGAGAGATAATAAGTCTAGAAAATGCTGACAGTGCCTGATGTATATATAGAGGTAAGCCTGATTGCAGTGATTTAATAGCGACTGGCATCATGCTTGCAGTAAAAGGTAATTTCTTCTGTTAAGTGTGATCAGTCCACGGGTCATCATTACTTCTGGGACATTACTCCTCCCCAACAGGAAGTGCAAGAGGATTCACCCAGCAGAGCTGCATATAGCTCCTCCCCTCTACGTCACTCCCAGTCATTCTCTTGCACCCAACGACTAGATAGGATGTGTGAGAGGACTATGGTGATTATACTTAGTTTTATATCTTCAATCAAAAGTTTGTTATTTTAAAATAGCACCGGAGTGTGTTATTATCTCTCTGGCAGAGTTTGAAGAAGAATCTACCAGAGTTTTTGTTATGATTTTAGCCGGAGTAGTTAAGATCATATTGCTGTTTCTCGGCCATCTGAGGAGAGGTAAACTTCAGATCAGGGGACAGCGGGCAGATGAATCTGCATAGAGGTATGTAGCAGTTTTTATTTTCTGACAATGGAATTGATGAGAAAATCCTGCCATACCGATATAATGTCATGTATGTATACTTTACACTTCAGTATTCTGGGGAATGGTACTTCACTAGAATTACACTGTAAGAAATACATAAAGCTGTTTAATAACTAGAGATTATGTTTAACGTTTTTGCTGGAATGTAAAATCGTTTTCATTTACTGAGGTACTGAGTGAATAAATGTTTGGGCACTATTTTTCCACTTGGCAGTTGCTTAATCTGTTTTCTGACAGTTTCTGTTCTCCCTCACTGCTGTGTGTGAGGGGGAGGGGCCGTTTTTTGGCGCTTTTACTACGCATCAAATATTTCAGTCAGCAACTCATTGTATTCCCTGCATGATCCGGTTCATCTCTACAGAGCTCAGGGGTCTTCAAAACTTATTTTGAGGGAGGTAATTTCTCTCAGCAGAGCTGTGAGAATTATAGTTTGACTGAGATAAAAAACGTTTATTCTGTAATTTGTTTCCTGCTTTCAGAATTTGTTATCTTTGCTAATGGGATTAAACCTTTGCTAAAGTTGTGTTATTTACAAGGATTGAGGCTATAACTGTTTCAATTTATTAATTTTCAACTGTCATAGATCTTCTGTGCTTCTTAAAGGCACAGTATGTTTTAATATTATTCTAATTGAATTGTATTTCCAAGTTACAAGTTTATTTGCTAGTGTGTTAAACATGTCTGATTCAGAGGATGATACCTGTGTCATTTGTTGCAATGCCAAAGTGGAGCCCAATAGAAATTTATGTACTAACTGTATTGATGCTACTTTAAATAAAAGTCAATCTGTACAAATTGAACAAATTTCACCAAACAACGAGGGGAGAGTTATGCCGACTAACTCGCCTCACGTGTCAGTACCTACATCTCCCGCTCAGAGGGAGGTGCGTGATATTGTAGCGCCGAGTACATCTGGGCGGCCATTACAAATCACATTACAGGATATGGCTACTGTTATGACTGAGGTTTGGGCTAAATTACCAGAGCTAAGAGGTAAGCGTGATCACTCTGGGGTGAGAACAGAGTGCGCTGATAATATTAGGGCCATGTCAGACACTGCGTCACAGGTGGCAGAACATGAGGACGGAGAGCTTCATTCTGTGGGTGACGGTTCTGATCCAAACAGACTGGATTCAGATATTTCAAATTTTAAATTTAAACTGGAAAACCTCTGTGTATTACTAGGGGAGGTGTTAGCGGCTCTGAATGATTGTAACACAGTTGCAATACCAGAGAAAATGTGTAGGTTGGATAAATATTTTGCGGTACCGACGAGTACTGAGGTTTTTCCTATACCTAAGAGACTTACTGAAATTGTTACTAAGGAGTGGGATAGACCCGGTGTGCCGTTCTCACCCCCTCCGATATTTAGAAAAATGTTTCCAATAGACGCCACCACAAGGGACTTATGGCAAACGGTCCCTAAGGTGGAGGGAGCAGTTTCTACCTTAGCTAAGCGTACCACTATCCCGGTGGAGGATAGCTGTGCTTTTTCAGATCCAATGGATAAAAAATTAGAGGGTTACCTTAAGAAAATGTTTGTTCAACAAGGTTTTATATTGCAACCCCTTGCATGCATTGCGCCGATCACGGCTGCAGCGGCATTCTGGATTGAGTCTCTGGAAGAGAACATTGGTTCAGCTACTCTGGACGACATTACGGACAGGCTTAGAGTCCTTAAACTAGCTAATTCTTTCATTTCGGAGGCCGTAGTACATCTTACTAAACTTACGGCGAAGAATTCAGGATTCGCCATTCAGGCACGCAGGGCGCTGTGGCTAAAATCCTGGTCAGCTGATGTTACTTCTAAGTCTAAATTGCTTAATATACCTTTCAAAGGGCAGACCTTATTCGGGCCCGGGTTGAAAGAGATTATCGCTGACATTACAGGAGGTAAAGGCCATGCCCTGCCTCAGGACAAAGCCAAAGCCAAGACTAATTTTCGTTCCTTTCGTAATTTCAAAGCAGGAGCAGCATCAACTTCCTCTGCACCAAAACAGGAAGGAGCTGTTGCTCGCTACAGACAAGGCTGGAAACCTAACCAGTCCTGGAACAAGGGCAAGCAGACTAGGAAACCTGCTGCTGCCCCTAAAACAGCATGAATTGAGGGCCCCCGATCCGGGATCGGATCTAGTGGGGGGCAGACTTTCTCTCTTCGCCCAGGCTTGGGCAAGAGATGTTCAGGATCCCTGGGCGCTAGAGATAATATCTCAGGGATACCTTCTGGACTTCAAATACTCTCCTCCAAGAGAGAGATTTCATCTGTCAAGATTGTCAACAATCCAGACAAAGAAAGAGGCGTTTCTACGCTGCGTACAAGAGCTCTTGTTAATGGGAGTAATCCATCCAGTTCCACGATCGGAACAGGGACAGGGGTTTTACTCAAATCTGTTTGTGGTTCCCAAAAAAGAGGGAACTTTCAGACCAATCCTGGACTTAAAGATCCTAAACAAATTCCTAAGAGTTCCATCGTTCAAGATGGAGACTATTCGGACAATTTTACCTATGATCCAAGAGGGTCAGTACATGACCACTGTAGATTTAAAAGATGCTTACCTTCACATACCGATTCACAAAGATCATTATCGGTACCTAAGGTTTGCCTTCCTAGACAGGCATTACCAGTTTGTGGCTCTTCCATTCGGATTGGCTACAGCTCCAAGAATCTTCACAAAGGTTCTGGGTGCTCTTCTGGCGGTACTAAGACCGCGGGGAATCTCGGTAGCTCCATACCTAGGCGACATTCTGATACAAGCTTCAAGCTTTCAAACTGCCAAGTCTCATACAGAGTTAGTGCTGGCATTTCTAAGGTCACATGGATGGAAGGTGAACGAAAAGAAAAGTTCACTTGTTCCACTCACAAGAGTTCCCTTCCTGGGGACTCTTATAGATTCTGTAGAAATGAAGATTTACCTGACAGAGGACAGGCTAACAAGACTTCAAAGTGCTTGCCGCACCCTTCATTCCATTCAACACCCGTCAGTGGCTCAATGCATGGAGGTAATCGGCTTAATGGTAGCGGCAATGGACATAGTACCCTTTGCACGCTTACACCTCAGACCACTGCAACTGTGCATGCTAAGTCAGTGGAATGGGGATTACTCAGACTTATCCCCTTCTCTGAATCTGGATCAAGAGACCAGAAATTCTCATCTATGGTGGCTTTCTCGGCCACATCTGTCCAGGGGGATGCCATTCAGCAGACCAGACTGGACAATTGTAACAACAGACGCCAGCCTTCTAGGTTGGGGTGCCGTCTGGAATTCTCTGAAGGCTCAGGGACAATGGAGTCAGGAGGAGAGTCTCCTGCCAATAAACATTCTGGAATTGAGAGCAGTTCTCAATGCCCTCCTGGCTTGGCCCCAGTTGACAACTCGGGGGTTCATCAGGTTTCAGTCGGACAACATCACGACTGTAGCTTACATCAACCATCAGGGAGGGACAAGAAGCTCCCTAGCTATGATGGAAGTATCAAAGATAATTCGCTGGGCAGAGTCTCACTCTTGCCACCTGTCAGCAATCCACATCCCGGGAGTGGAGAACTGGGAGGCGGATTTCTTAAGTCGTCAGACTTTTCATCCGGGGGAGTGGGAACTTCATCCGGAGGTCTTTGCCCAAATACTTCGACGTTGGGGCAAACCAGAGATAGATCTCATGGCGTCTCGACAGAACGCCAAGCTTCCTCGTTACGGGTCCAGATCCAGGGATCCAGGAGCAGTCCTGATAGATGCTCTGACAGCACCTTGGGACTTCAGGATGGCTTACGTGTTTCCACCCTTCCCGTTACTTCCTCGATTGATTGCCAGAATCAAACAAGAGAGAGCATCAGTGATTCTAATAGCACCTGCGTGGCCACGCAGGACTTGGTATGCAGACCTGGTGGACATGTCATCCTGTCCACCTTGGTCTCTACCTCTGAAACAGGACCTTCTGATACAGGGTCCCTTCAAACATCAAAATCTAACTTCTCTGAAGCTGACTGCTTGGAAATTGAACGCTTGATTTCATCAAGACGTGGGTTTTCTGAGTCAGTTATTGATACCTTAATACAGGCTAGGAAACCTGTTACCAGAAAGATTTACCATAAGATATGGCGTAAATACCTATATTGGTGTGAATCCAAAGGTTACTCTTGGAGTAAGGTTAGGATTCCTTGGATATTGTCTTTTCTACAAGAAGGTTTAGAAAAGGGTTTATCTGCTAGTTCATTAAAGGGACAGATCTCAGCTCTGTCCATTCTGTTACACAAACGTCTGTCAGAAGTTCCTGACGTCCAGGCTTTTTGTCAGGCTTTGGCCAGGATTAAGCCTGTGTTTAAAACTGTTGCTCCACCATGGAGTTTAAACCTTGTTCTTAATGTTTTACAGGGCGTTACGTTTGAACCCCTTCATTCCATTGATATAAAGTTGTTATCTTGGAAAGTTCTATTTTTAATGGCTATTTCCTCGGCTCGAAGAGTCTCTGAATTATCAGCCTTACATTGTGATTCTCCTTATTTGATTTTTCATTCGGATAAGGTAGTCCTGCGTACTAAACCTGGGTTCTTACCTAAGGTAGTTACTAACAGGAATATCAATCAAGAGATTGTTGTTCCTTCTTTATGCCCAAATCCTTCTTCAAAGAAGGAACGTCTACTGCACAACCTGGATGTAGTCCGTGCTCTAAAATTTTACTTACAGGCAACTAAGGAATTTCGACAAACGTCTTCTCTGTTTGTCATTTACTCTGGGCAGAGGAGAGGTCAAAAAGCTTCCGCTACCTCTCTTTCTTTTTGGCTTCGTAGCATAATTCGTTTAGCTTATGAGACTGCTGGACAGCAGCCTCCTGAAAGAATTACAGCTCATTCTACTAGAGCTGTGGCTTCCACTTGGGCCTTCAAGAATGAGGCCTCTGTTGAACAGATTTGCAAGGCTGCAACTTGGTCTTCGCTTCATACTTTTTCCAAATTTTACAAATTTGACACTTTTGCTTCATCGGAGGCTATTTTTGGGAGAAAGGTTCTTCAGGCAGTGGTTCCTTCTGTATAAAGAGCCTGCCTATCCCTCCCGTCATCCGTGTACTTTTGCTTTGGTATTGGTATCCCAGAAGTAATGATGACCCGTGGACTGATCACACTTAACAGAAGAAAACATAATTTATGCTTACCTGATAAATTCCTTTCTTCTGTAGTGTGATCAGTCCACGGCCCACCCTGTTTTTAAGGCAGGTAAATATTTTTTAATTTATACTCCAGTCACCACTTCACCCTTGGCTTTTCCTTTGTCGTTGGTCCTTGGTCGAATGACTGGGAGTGACGTAGAGGGGAGGAGCTATATGCAGCTCTGCTGGGTGAATCCTCTTGCACTTCCTGTTGGGGAGGAGTAATGTCCCAGAAGTAATGATGACCCGTGGACTGATCACACTACAGAAGAAAGGAATTTATCAGGTAAGCATAAATTATGTTTTTCATGTTAATTGCTCTTATAGCTTAGTATGTGAAACGTTTACATGAGTTATAAGGAATGTTTTTTACTAAGGGTGATAAATCTTGCTTTGGGGCCTAGTTTTCCACATGGCTGTTATTTGACTCCTAGGAGTAGTTTTTTAGGCCCTCTGACTTTCAGTGCATGGTGGGAGGGGCTATTTTCGCGCTCTAGTTGCGCAGTAACTTTTCAACTCTGAGACATCCAGCTTCCCTGAAGGAGTCCCCTGACATATTGGACCTCTGTAAAGGGTTTTTGTGCCTACAAAAGTCGTTTTATGGGAAGGTAGGAGCCACGGTAGAGCTGTGGCAGTTTGCCTGTGACTGTTATAACGGTTTTACCGTTTTTTGGCTTCGTTTTTGAGCCTGAGGGGTTAATCATCCATTTGCAAGTGGGTGCAATGCTATTTTACCCTAATACATACACTGTTAAAATTTCATAGAGTTAACTGCTTTTTTCACTGTTTTGCAGTTTTTGTGTTTGTTTTTTTCTCTTAAAGGCACAGTACCGTTTTTTATATTCTGCTTTTTTACATTAATTGTTTTCAAAGCTTGCTGGTCTCATTACTAGTCTGTTAAACATGTCTGACATAGAGGAAACTCCTTGTTCATTATGTTTAGAAGCCATTGTGGAACCCCCTCTTAGAATGTGTACCAAATGCACTGATCTTACTATGTTATAAAGATCATATTCTGGCTTTAAAAGATTTATCACCAGAGGAAACTGACAAGGGGGAAGTTATGCCTACTAACTCTCCCCACGTGTCAGAACCTATGACTCCCGCTCAAGGGACGCCCGCTCAAGAGGCGCCAAGTACATATAGCGCGCCCATAGTGTTTACCTTACAAGACATGGCGGCAGTTATGGATCATACCCTTACAGCGGTATTGTCCAAACTACCAGGGTTACAAGGAAAGCGAGACAGCTCTGGGGCTAGGAAAAATACAGAGCACTCTGACGCTTTAGTAGCTATGTCTGATATCCCCTCACAATATGCAGAAGCTGAGGCAGGAGAGCTTCTATCTGTGGGTGATTTTTCTGACATGTCTACATTTAAATTTAAGCTTGAACACCTCCGCGTGTTGCTCAGGGAGGTTTTAGCTACTCTGGATGACTGTGACACCATTATAGTCCCATAGAAATTGTGTAGATTGGATAAATACTATGCAGTGCCTGTTTACACTGATGTTTTTCCAATACCTAAGAGGTTTTCAGAAATTATTACTATGGAATGGGATAGACCAGGTGTACCGTTCTCTCCCCCTTCTGTTTTTAAGAAGATGTTTCCCATAGATGCCGCTACACAGGACTTATGGCAAACGGTCCCTAAGGTGGAGGGAGCAGTCTCTACCCTAGCTAAGCGTACAACTATCCCCGTCGAGGACAGTTGTGCTTTCGTAGATCCAATGGATAAAAAGTTAGAGGGTTACCTTAAGAAAATGTTTATTCAACAGGGTTTTATTCTCCAGCCTCTTGCATGCATTGCCCCTGTCACTGCTGCTGCGGCCTTCTGGTTTGAGTGTCTGGAAGAGGCTTTACAGGTAGAGACCCCATTGGATGATATACTTGACAAGCTTAAAGCTCTTAAGCTAGCCAATTCATTTGTTTCTGACGCTGTTGTTCATTTAACCAAACTAACGGCTAAGAACTCAGGTTTTGCTATACAGGCGCGTAGGGCGCTATGGCTTAAATCCTGGTCAGCTGATGTTACTTCAGAGTCTAAGCTTCTCAACATTCCCTTCAAGGGGCAGACCCTATTCGGGCCTGGACTGAAGGAGATCATTTCTGATATTACTGGAGGAAAAGGTCATGCCCTTCCTCAGGATGGGTCCAAAAAATTAAGCACCAAACAAACTAATTTTCGTGCCTTTCGAAACTTCAAGACTGGCGTGGCATCAACTTCCTCTAATACAAAACAAGAGGGAAATTTTGCCCAGTCCAAGCCGGTCTGGAGACCTAACCAGGCTTGGAACAAAGGAAAGCAGGCCAAGAAGCCTGCTGCTGCCTTTAAGACAGCATGAAAGATCAGCCACCAATCTAGTAACGGATCTAGTAGGGGGCAGACTTTCTCTCTTCGCCCAGGCTTGGGCAAGAGATGTCCAGGATCCCTGGGCGTTGGAAATTGTGTCCCAGGGATATCTTCTGGACTTCAAAGCTTCTTCCCCAAAAGGAAGATTTCACCTCTCACAATTATCTGCAAACCAGATAAAGAGAGAGGCATTCTTACATTGTGTTCAAGACCTCCTAGTTATGGGAGTGATCCACCCAGTCCCAAAGGAGGAACAGGGGCAAGGCTTCTATTCAAATCTATTTGTGGTTCCCAAGAAAGAGGGAACCTTCAGACCAATCTTAGATCTCAAGATCCTAAACAAATTTCTCAGGGTCCCATCCTTCAAGATGGAGACTATTCGAACCATCCTACCTATGACCTAGGAGGGTCAATATATGACTACCGTGGACCTAAAGGATGCTTATCTTCACATTCCGATACACAGAGATCATCATTGGTTTCTCATGTTCGCCTTCCTAGACAGGCATTACCAGTTTGTGGCTCTTCCCTTTGGGTTAGCTACAGCACCAAGAATCTTTACGAAGGTTCTGGGGTCACTTCTGGCGGTCCTAAGGCCGCGGGGTATAGCAGTAGCCCCTTACCTAGACGACATTCTGATACAGGCGTCGAATTTTCAAATTGCCAAGTCCCATACGGACATTTTTCTGGCATTCCTGAGGTCTCATGGGTGGAAAGTGAACGAAGAAAAGAGTTCTCTATCCCCTCTCACAAGAGTTTCCTTCCTGGGAACTCTGATAGATTCTGTAGAAATGAAGATTTACCTGACAGAGGCCAGGTTGTCAAAACTTCTAAATTCCTGCCGTGTTCTTTATTCTACTTCTCGCCCTTCAGTGGCTCAGTGTATGGAAGTAATCGGCTTAATGGTAGCAGCAATGGACATAGTGCCCTTTGCCCGCCTACATCTCAGACCTCTGCATGCTCAGTCAGTGGAATGGGGATTACACAGATTTGTCCCCTCTACTAAATCTGGATCAAGAGACCAGGGATTCTCTTCTCTGGTGGCTATCTCGGGTCCATCTGTCCAAAAGTATGACCTTCCGCAGGCCAGATTGGACAATAGTAACAGATGCCAGCCTTCTGGGCTGGGGTGCAGTCTGGAACTCCCTGAAGGCTCAGGGATCATGGACTCAGGAGGAGGCACTCCTTCCGATAAACATTCTGGAACTAAGAGCGATATTCAATTCTCTTCAGGCTTGGCCTCAGCTAGCTGCGGTCAGGTTCATCAGATTTCAGTCGGACAACATCACGACTGTAGCTTACATCAACCATCAAGGGGGAACAAGGAGTTCCCTAGCAATGTTGGAGGTTTCAAAGATAATTCTATGGGCAGAGATTCACTCTTGCCATCTATCAGCTATCCATATCCCAGGAGTAGAGAACTGGGAGGCAGATTTTCTAAGTTGACAGACTTTTCACCCGGGGGAGTGGGAGCTCCATCCGGAGGTATTTGCACAGTTGATTCAACTTTGGGGCAAACCAGAACTGGATCTCATGGCATCTCGTCAGAACGCCAAGCTTCCTTGTTACGGATCCAGGTCCAGGGATCCCAAGGCAGCACTGATAGATGCTCTAGCAGCGCCTTGGTCCTTCAACCTGGCTTATGTGTTTCCACCGTTTCCTCTGCTCCCTCGTCTGATTGCCAAGATCAAGCAGGAGAGAGCTTCGGTGATTTTGATAGCACCTGCGTGGCCACGCAGGACTTGGTATGCAGATCTGGTCCACCATGGACTCTGCTGCTGAGGCAGGACCTTCTACTTCAGGGTCCTTTCAACCATCCAAATCTAATTTCTCTGCGTCTGACTGCTTGGAGATTGAACGCTTGATTTTATCAAAGCATGGTTTCTCCGAGTCGGTCATTGATACCTTTAATACAGGCACGAAAGCCTGTCACCAGGAAAATCTATCATAAGATATGGTGTAAATATCTTCATTGGTGTGAATCAAAGGGTTACTCATGGAGTAAAGTCAGGATTCCTAGGATATTATCCTTTCTCCAAGAAGGATTGGAGAAGGGTTTGTCAGCTAGTTCCTTAAAGGGACAGATTTCTGCTCTGTCTATTCTTTTGCACAAACGTCTGGCTGAGGTTCCAGATGTTCAGGCGTTTTGTCAGGCTCTGGTTAGAATCAAGCCTGTGTTTAAACCTGTTGCTCCGCCATGGAGTTTAAATTTAGTTCTTAAAGTTCTTCAAGGGGTTCCGTTTGAACCTTTGCATTCCATAGATATTAAGCTCTTATCTTGGAAAGTTCTGTTTTTAGTAGCTATCACCTCGGCTCGAAGAGTTTCGGAGTTATCTGCTTTACAATGTGATTCCCCTTATCTCATTTTCCATGCAGATAAGGTAGTGTTACGTACCAAACCTGGTTTTCTGCCTAAGGTGGTATCTAATAAAAATATCAATCAGGAGATTGTTGTTCCGTCACTGTGTCCTAATCCTTCTTCAAAGAAGGAACGTCTATTACACAATCTTGACGTGGTTCGCGCTTTAAAGTTTTATTTACAAGCTACTAAAGATTTTCGTCAAACATCTGCATTGTTTGTTGTCTACTCTGGACAGAGGAGAGGCCAAAAGGCTTCGGCAACTTCTCTATCTTTTTGGCTAAGAAGTATAATCCGCTTAGCTTATGAGACTGCTGGCCAGCAGCCTCCTGAAAGAATTACAGCTCATTCTACTAGAGCGGTAGCTTCCACATGGGCTTTTAAGAATGAGGCTTCTGTTGAACAGATTTGTAAGGCGGCAACTTGGTCTTCGCTTCATACTTTTTCTAAATTCTACAAATTTGATACTTTTGCTTCTTCTGAGGCTATTTTTGGGAGAAAGGTCTTACAGGCAGTGGTGCCTTCCGCTTAAGCGCCTGCCTTGTCCCTCCCTTCATCCGTGCCCTATAACTTTGGTATTGGTATCCCACAAGTAATGGATGATCCGTGGACTGGATACACCTTACAAGAGAAAACAAAATTTATGCTTACCTGATAAATTTATTTCTCTTGTGGTGTATCCAGTCCACGGCCCGCCCTGTCATTTTAAGGCAGGTGTTTTTTATTTCTCCTGTTAAGTGTAGTCAGTCCACGGGTCATCATTACTTCTGGGATATTAACTCCTCCCCAACAAGAAGTGCAAGAGGTTCACCCAAGCAGAGCTGCTATATAGCTCCTCCCCTCTACGTCACACCCAGTCATTCTCTTGCACCCAACTAATAGATAGGATGTGTGAGAGGACTGTGGTGATTATACTTAGTTTTTATATCTTCAATCAAAAGTTTGTTATTTTAAAACAGCACCGGAGTGTGTTGTTCCTTCTCAGGTAAAATTTGAAGAAGAATCTACCTGAGTTTTTGGATGATTTTAGCCGGCGTAGCTAAAATTCATTTTGCTGTTCTCGGCCATTCTGAGGAGTGAGGTAAACTTCAGATCAGGGGACAGCGGGCAGGTTCACCTGGAAAGAGGTATGTTGCAGTATATTATTTTCTGAGGAATGGAATTGACTGAGAAAATACTGCCAATACCGATATAATGTAAGTTCAGCCTTAAATGCAGTAGTAGCAACTGGTATCAGGCTGTTTATGTATATATGTGTACACTTCAGTATTCTGGGGAATGGAACTTCTCTGGGTAATACTATATGCATATAATCTTTAGCCTTAATTGCAGTGGGAACGTCTAGCAACAGGCTGTTTAATGACATTTCATGATATTTGATTTTAAACGTTTTTGCTGGCATGCTAAATTGTTTAAATATCTGAGGTACTGGGTGAAAAATTGTTTTTGGGCACTGTTTTTCCACTTGGCTGTCGTTTCTTTTAATTTGAGACAGTTTACTGAACTTCCCTCACTGCTGTGGGTGAGGGGGAGGGGCCTATTTTGGCGCTTTTGCTACGCATCAAAAATTCAGTCAAAAGTCTTTTTCTCTTCCTGCATGATCCGGATCGTCTCTACAGAGCTCAAGGGTCTTCAAAAATTATTTTGAGGGAGGTAATCACTCACAGCAGACCTGTGAGATTGTGCTTTGACTGTGATAAAAGACGTTTATAATTTGTACATTTTTTTCTGCTATTAAGGGTTAGTTATCCATTGCTAATGGGGGCAATCCTTTGCTAAATTTATGCCTTTACTGGGAAAAATCTGATTGTTATAATTTTTCCGGTTCCTTATTATTAAACTGTCATAATTTTTTTCTGTGCTTCTTAAAGGCACAGTGCGTTTTTCATATTACTTGTAAATTGAGTTGAAAAGTATTTCCAAGCTTGCTAGTTTAATTGCTAGTTTGTTAAACATGTCTGACTCAGAGGAATATCTCTGTGCTATATGTGCAAAAGCCAAGGTGGAGCCCAATAGAAATTTATGTACTAATTGCATTGATGCTACTTTGAATAAGAGTCATTCTGTACAAATTGAACATCATTCACCAAACAACGAGGGGGAAGTTATGCCGACTAACTTGCCTCACGTGTCAGTACCTGCATCTCCCGCTCGGGAGGTGCGTGATATTGTAACGCCGAGTACTTCAGGGCGGCCATTACAAATCACACTACAGGACATGGCTAATGTTATGACTGAAGTTTTGTCTAAATTACCAGAACTTAGAGGTAAGCGAGATCACTCTGGGGTGAGAACAGAGTGCGCTGATAATATTAGGGCCATGTCAGATACTGCGTCACAATTTGCAGAACATGAGGACGGAGAGCTTCATTCTGCGGGTGACGGGTCTGATCCAAATAAACTGGATTCAGACATTTCAAATTTTAAGTTTAAGCTGGAAAACCTCCGTGTATTACTAGGGGAGGTCTTAGCGGCTCTGAATGATTGTAACACAGTTGCAATACCAGAGAAGATGTGTAGGTTGGATAAATATTTTGCGGTACCGTCGAGTACTGACGTTTTTCCAATACCTAAGAGACTTACTGAAATTGTTACTAAGGAGTGGGAAAGACCCGGTGTGCCTTTCTCACCCCCTCCTATATTCAGAAAGATGTTTCCAATAGACGCCACCACACGGGACTTATGGCAAACGGTCCCTAAGGTGGAGGGAGCAGTTTCTACTTTAGCTAAGCGTACCAATATCCCGGTGGAGGATAGCTGCGCCTTTTCAGATCCAATTGATAAAAAATTAGAGGGTTACCTTAAGAAAATGTTTGTTCAACAAGGTTTTATATTGCAACCCCTTGCATGCATTGCGCCTGTCACGGCTGCAGCTGCATTTTGGTTTGAGTCTCTGGAAGAGACCCTTGAATCAGCTCCATTAGATGAGATTACACACAAGCTTAAAACCCTTAAGCTAGCTAATTCATTTATTTCTGATGCCGTAGTACACTTAACTAAACTTACGGCTAAGAATTCCGGATTCGCCATTCAGGCACGCAGAGCGCTATGGCTAAAATCCTGGTCAGCTGATGTTACTTCTAAATCTAAATTACTTAACATACCTTTCAAAGGGCAGACCTTATTCGGGCCCGGTTTGAAGGAAATTATCGCTGACATTACAGGAGGTAAAGGCCATGCCCTGCCTCAAGACAGAGCCAAACCTAGGGCTAGACAGTCTAATTTTCGTGCCTTTTGTAACTTCAAGGCAGGAGCAGCATCAACTTCCTCTGCACCAAAACAGGAAGGAGCTGTTGCTCGATACAGACAAGGCTGGAAACCTAACCAATCCTGGAACAAGGGCAAGCAGGCCAGAAAACCTGCTGCTGCCCCTAAGACAGCATGAAGTGAGGGCCCCCGATCCGGGAACGGATCTAGTGGGGGGCAGACTCTCTCTCTTCGCCCAGGCTTGGGCAAGAGATGTCCAGGACCCCTGGGCGTTAGAGATCATATCTCAGGGATATCTTCTGGACTTCAAAGCCTCTCCCCCAAAAGGGAGATTTCATCTTTCAAGGTTGTCAACAAACCAGATAAAGAAAGAGGCGTTTCTACGCTGTGTACAAGATCTTTCACTAATGGGAGTGATCCATCCGGTTCCGCGGTCGGAACACGGACAAGGGTTTTACTCAAATCTGTTTGTGGTTCCCAAGAAAGAAGGAACCTTCAGACCAATCTTGGATTTAAAGATCCTAAACAAATTCCTAAGAGTTCCATCGTTCAAAATGGAAACTATTCGGACAATCTTACCCATGATCCAAAAGGGTCAGTACATGACCACTGTGGATTTAAAGGATGCCTACCTTCATATACCGATTCACAAAGATCATTACCGGTATCTAAGGTTTGCCTTCCTAGACAGGCATTACCAGTTTGTAGCTCTTCCATTCGGGTTGGCTACGGCTCCAAGAATCTTCACAAAGGTTCTGGGCTCTCTTCTGGCGGTGCTAAGGCCGCGAGGAATTTCGGTGGCTCCGTACCTAGACGACATTCTGATACAAGCGTCAAGCTTTCAAACTGCCAAGTCTCATACAGAGTTAGTACTGGCATTTCTAAGGTCGCATGGGTGGAAGGTGAACGTAGAGAAGAGTTCTCTCTTACCACTCACAAGGGTTCCCTTCTTGGGGACTCTTATAGATTCTGTAGAAATGAAGATTTACCTGACAGAAGACAGGTTAACAAAGCTTCAAAATGCTTGCCGTGTCCTTCATTCCATTCAACACCCGTCAGTGGCTCAATGCATGGAGGTAATCGGCTTAATGGTAGCGGCAATGGACATAGTACCCTTTGCACGCCTACATCTCAGACCGCTGCAATTGTGCATGCTAAGTCAGTGGAATGGGGATTACTCAGATTTGTCCCCTACTCTGAATCTGGATCAAGAGACCAGAAATTCTCTTCTATGGTGGCTTTCTCGGCCACATCTGTCCAGGGGGATGCCATTCAGCAGACCAGATTGGACAATTGTAACAACAGACGCCAGCCTTCTAGGTTGGGGCGCTGTCTGGAATTCCCTGAAGGCTCAGGGATCATGGACTCAGGAGGAGAGTCTCCTTCCAATAAACATTCTGGAATTGAGAGCAGTTCTCAATGCCCTTCTGGCTTGGCCTCAGTTAACAACTCGGGGGTTCATCAGGTTTCAGTCGGACAACATCACGACTGTAGCTTACATCAACCATCAAGGAGGGACAAGAAGCTCCCTAGCGATGATGGAAGTATCAAAGATAATTCGCTGGGCAGAGTCTCACTCTTGCCACCTGTCAGCGATCCACATTCCTGGAGTGGAGAACTGGGAGGCGGATTTCCTAAGTCGTCAGACTTTTCATCCGGGGGAGTGGGAACTTCATCCGGAGATCTTTGCCCAAACACTTCGACTTTGGGGCAAACCAGAGATAGATCTCATGGCGTCTCACCAGAACGCCAAGCTTCCTTGTTACGGGTCCAGGTCCAGGGACCCGGGAGCAGTCCTGGTAGATGCTTTGACAGCACCTTGGACCTTCGGGATGGCCTATGTGTTTCCACCCTTCCCGATGCTTCCTCGATTGATTGCCAGGATCAAACAGGAGAGAGCATCGATGATTCTGATAGCGCCTGCGTGGCCACGCAGGACCTGGTATGCAGATCTAGTGGACATGTCATCCTGTCCACCTTGGTCTCTGCCTCTGAGACAGGACCTTCTAATTCAGGGTCCTTTCAAACATCAAAATCTAATTTCTCTGAAGCTGACTGCTTGGAAATTGAACGCTTGATTTTATCAAAGCGTGGTTTTTCGGAGTCAGTTATTGATACCTTAATACAGGCTAGGAAGCCTGTTACCAGAAAGATTTACCATAAAATATGGCGTAAATACTTACATTGGTGCGAATCCAAGAATTACTCATGGAGTAAAGTTAGGATTCCTAGGATATTGTCTTTTCTACAAGAAGGTTTAGAAAAGGGTTTATCTGCTAGTTCCCTAAAGGGACAGATCTCAGCTCTGTCCATTCTTTTACACAAGCGTCTGTCAGAAGTTCCAGACGTTCAGGCTTTTTGCCAGGCTTTGGCCAGGATTAAGCCTGTGTTTAAAACTGTTGCTCCACCATGGAGCTTAAATTTAGTTCTTAACGTTTTACAGGGTGTTCCGTTTGAACCCCTTCATTCCATTGATATCAAGCTGTTATCTTGGAAAGTTCTGTTTTTAATGGCTATTTCCTCGGCTCGTAGAGTCTCTGAGTTATCAGCCTTACATTGTGATTCTCCGTATCTGATTTTTCATTCAGATAAGGTAGTTCTGCGTACTAAACCTGGGTTCTTACCTAAGGTTGTCACTAACAAGAATATCAATCAGGAGATTGTTGTGCCATCATTGTGTCCGAATCCTTCTTCAAAGAAGGAACGACTTCTGCATAATCTAGACGTAGTCCGTGCCCTGAAATTTTATTTACAGGCAACTAAAGATTTTCGCCAAACTTCTTCCCTGTTTGTCGTTTATTCTGGACAGAGGAGAGGTCAAAAAGCTTCTGCTACCTCTCTCTCTTTTTGGCTTCGTAGCATAATACGTTTAGCCTATGAGACTGCTGGACAGCAGCCTCCTGAAAGAATTACAGCTCATTCCACTAGAGCTGTGGCTTCCACTTGGGCCTTTAAGAACGAGGCCTCTGTTGAACAGATTTGCAAGGCTGCAACTTGGTCTTCTCTTCATACTTTTTACAAATTTTACAAATTTGACACTTTTGCTTCTTCGGAGGCTGTTTTTGGGAGAAAGGTTCTTCAGGGAGTGGTCCCTTCCGTATAAAGATCCTGCCTGTCCCTCCCGTCATCCGTGTACTTTAGCTTTGGTATTGGTATCCCAGAAGTAATGATGACCCGTGGACTGACTACACTTAACAGGAGAAAACATAATTTATGCTTACCTGATAAATTCCTTTCTCCTGTAGTGTAGTCAGTCCACGGCCCGCCCTGTTTTTTATGGCAGGTCTAAATTTTTAAATTATACTCCAGTCACCACTGCACCCTATAGTTTCTCCTTTCTCGTTTGGTTCTTGGTCGAATGACTGGGTGTGACGTAGAGGGGAGGAGCTATATAGCAGCTCTGCTTGGGTGATCCT